>NC_072739.1:11457787-11533681 GCF_026930045.1 Uloborus diversus
TCCAATGAAGCTAACAATTTTTTAAGGGCTGCATTTTCTGCTTCCAGCCTGATGTTATTCCCTTGGGTTTCAACGGACAATTGTTGCGACTTGACTAATTCTAACTCTTTTTTAAACTCATCATTGGCAGAAACTAAGGAGGAAATTTCGTGCATTAAAGTTTCATTCTGCAGACGAAATTCATCCTCCTGAATTTGAAGTTTGGATTGAAGAGTCTCATTTTCTTGAATAAGCTTTTCAACTTCCTTGGCATTTTTACTTCTCGAGATTATCTTTTGAGATTTAGCAAGTTCTTTTCGAAGATCATCTAATAATGCATTATTCTGCAGTAATTCAGTTTGAATTTTCACGTTCTTCTCTCCTAATGTATAATTTTTTGTACGAAGTTCTAACAGCTGCATCTGCATTCGCTGGAATTCTTCTTCTGATAGTGGGGCAGTCATGGTGCTAAATTAAGAAGGAAAAAATGGTGTAGATACTCACAGCAAAAAACTAAACATGATTTTAACAAAAGCTTTAGAAGAAATTATTGTAGAAACCTATTATAATAGAACTATACAAAATACATACACTATACTGGTCAAAAATATTGCAAGTTAGAGAAATGTAGCATTTTTCTAAGATAAGACAATAAAAATAGTAGGTGCTTTTGAAACCAAACTGATTTTTTAAAATGCAAAAGAAGTTTAAGGAAATAATAAGCAAAGTTTGGCACCATGAAATAATGAAAGAAGTGTACCAAAACGTTGTGGATTCTGTGCCTAAAACAGCGATGACAGTAATCAAACGAGAGGCCTCCTCAAAACCCTGTTGTTTGGTTTCAATTCCCAGTTTATTTTTCCACTCAAAGTAATTTGAAATTGCTGTATTTCATTTTGCTTGAGGGGAGCTGAAATGGCTTCCGATTTCTTTTAACCTGGAACATTGTTCTCCTGGGGTGCCCCCCCCCCAAGTTCAATGGCACAAATTCCCCCCCCCCCTAAATTTTTCTCAACCTATTTTTACTTTTTTATTTTTAGCTCTCTTTTTTATTTTTATAATAAAAATATTTTTATTTATTAATTTATAAATATTAATATTATTCTTATTAGAAAGGTTCTGTGCTACGCCAATAACATACACACACAAACTAAATAAATGAATGAAATAAAATGTAAACAGAACAAAATAAAATAAATAATTTAAATTAAATAATAAAACAATTTAAATAAATAAATTAAAAAATCCCCCACCCCTAAAAAAATTTTTTTTGATGGTGCAACTTACACCATAATCCCCCTTGTGGGCACCCCTGTTGTTCTCATACATTTTTTTAATGAAATTAAATAATTACTAGTGCACAATACTTAATCATAACTTGCTTTTAAGCTAATTGAACATTTTGATCTAAAAAAGTGTCAATTGAATTGCAAAAAAAGAAAAAATCTTTAGGAGAGGTCTAATGCTTGACAAAATCATTACTTGACGCTAATTCGGGGAAAGTTCGAAATAGTCATATTGGGCCACTGGTTGATGAGCACGGAATTTTAATTCAGGACGATAGTGATATTGCTAATGTTCTTAATAACTTTTTTTCGAGTGTTTTTAACGATAACTGTATCTCAACAGTTGACACCAACAAGACACAAGCTATAGTACAGCTTGAGGACATGTATTTTCCAGGGATGACGTTTTACTTCATTTGAAAAAAAATTAAGAGACTAAGGCTGCAGGGCCAGATAATATTTATCCGAAAATTTTAGTTGAATGTGCAGAGGAATTAGCAGATGTAATCGCAAACATTTTCAATGCTTCTTATAATTCGGGGACAGTGCCAGAGGACTGGAAGCTGGCTAACATTACACAGCTCTTCAAGAAAGGGTCTAAAGGGAGTGCGGGAAATTATAGACCTGTGAGTCTAACTTCGGTGGTTTGCAAAATTTTTGAAACATTGATGAAAATTAAGATAGTAAATTTTCTACAGACTAATAATCTATTGACTAGTTTTCAGTACGGTTTCAGGAAAGGTAATTCTTATGCAACTAATTTATTACAATTCTATGACAAAGTTACCATGGCTTTGGACAATAAGCAGCCTGTAGATGTTGTTTACATTGAGTTTCAAAAAGCTTTCGATAAGGTACCGCATGTTGCTCTACTTAGCAATTTAGCTGATATAGGAAGGAATAGGAGGGAAAACTTTCATTTGGGTAAAAAACTGGCTGACCGGAAGGAAACAAAGAGTAGTTGTAAGGGGAAATTATTCTAATTGGAGTGAGGTCTTAAGCGGGGTTCCTCAAGGATCAGTGTTAGGGCCTGTTTTGTTCATTGTCTTTATGAACGATATTCACAAAAATATTTCTGGGAACATGAATTGTTTTGCTGATGATGTCAAAGTTATGGGGACTGTAGAAAATGAAGAACAAGCAAATCAGCTGCAAGAGGATCTAGATCATATTACGGAGTGGGCTGATAAATGGGGTATGGCTGTTAATGTTGGGAAATGTTAAGTGCTACATTTAGGGCATGGAAATAAGTGTACAAGTTATTATTTGCAAGGTTCAGTCAATAGTCAGGCAGACAAAGTTACTGATCTGGGGGTCTTAATAAGTCAGGATTTAAAGTTTAGCCAACAGTGCAGCATTGCTAGCAACAAAGCCAATAAGATGCTTGGGTTTATCAATAGATCTATTTCAAATGAATCTAAAGAAGTTCTGCCCTTATATAGAAGTTTGGTAAGACCCCATTTGGAGTATGCTGTTCAGTTTTGGTCTCCTTATCTTAAGAAAGACATTAATGTATTGGAAAGGGTTCAAAGGCGGGCTACAAGGCTAATAAGTGGACTTTCCCACTTAGATTATGATTCCAGGCTTAGAAGGCTAAAAATGTACAGTCTTGAGCAAAGAAGAGACCGAGGGGACATGATTCAGCTGTTTAAATTTATTAAAATGAAAGATGTTACGGGGCTAAAGTTTAGCACTGAAAACAGGACAAGGGGTCATTGTTTTAAGCTATTTAAATCTCAGGCTAACATGGATATTAGGAAAAATTATTATTTTAGCAAGGTAGTGGAACCTTGGAACAGCTTACCGGAAGAGGTGGTAATGAGAAAAGGAGTAGACAGTTTTAAGAGGGCCATTGATCTTCACTGGGGATTGTAAATTGACTAGGACCAGTCTAGCTGGGCCCAGAGCCTGTTGCTGGTCGTCACTTTTGTATTTGTATTTGTATAAAAAGCTATTCTTCTCAAGCTTACAATACTTTTGCCCAGTAGTGTACATATTAGGGATGCGGCGATTAATTGGCTACTTTGCGGATTATTTACAATTAACTAACTTTTGCCAATTAATCGCTTTTCCAAAATATTTTTTTTTTTGAAGTATACCTTCTACAAGAATCTATGATAAACACGTTTGTTAACAATAAATAAAGGCAATTTTCAGCAAACATTACTATAGCACACTGAATGAAAGTATACAGAGTAAAAAAACAAATAGTTTAGATAGTACGTAAAACTGAATGAAATATTAAGGATCATTTCCTTAGTTTACGTGGTGATACCCTCAGCCCAACTTTGATAACACAACTTTTTTTTTCCAGTTATTTTGCTCTTTGTAACTACAGTAGACCCTCGTTTTATGCAGTGGTTACCTTCCGCATAAATTAAGACTTAATAATAGTGTTGAAATAGGGTTAGGTTTCTCTAGATGAAAAAAGAATCTTCATGTAGCGATAGATAAATATTTATAATAATATGTTTGTGTATTTATTCCGACACATATGCACAACGTGTATACAGAAAACATGAATTAACTTTTATTTTTAGTTTTTATCCAGTAAGTTACTGCAGAGACGTAGCTAGACCTGACTTTTGGGGGGGGGGGGTATTTCTTTATATATATATTTATATATATATATATATACACATTTTTTTAGTATTAAAAAAAATAAGAGGGAGGTGAATCTTACATACTTTGGAATGGGGTGCTCCAATTCCGATACTTGTGTCAAACAAAACAAAAGCAAAGATTTTTTTTTTTTTAATGTTCTGGAAAATTTAACTTTTTTTTCTTTTCCCTCCATTTGATTTAAAATGAAATTTTCTAGCAACGTCTTGTCAAAACCAGTCTATCCAAATCAAGGTTAAATCACATATCTGATGAGCGTGTGCCGTTCATTTCAGTATGACTGCTTAAGTTAGAGGCTAACACACAGCTACAAAAGCTGGCATCCCTGAAAGCTAATAGATACTTCTATTTCCGCCTGTAAACTGGATGTTTGACTTTCAATCTCATTGGTGGTCAGACTATAAAGACTATTTTTACCCAACTTGGTTAGCTATAAAAGTATGAAATAAATTAAAAAAAAGACTTCTTTAATTATAACCAGCAAAAAATGAAATTGCTTTTCATATCGTTATCATTATACATAAAGGGCTAATCTCTGTCCGGATGTCCGGGGTAAACTTCAAAACTACTGGAGGGATTTTAACCATTTTTTCACCATAGATATCTACATAATCGGGGAACAACTTAGGCTATAATTTATCGCTAAAAAAACTTAGTTTAAGAAGGTCGTGATCGAAAACAGTAAATGTCATGTAATTTCCGCAATAAATGATTAAAGATTAAACCCATTGTTTCGAAAATTCGTTGCCTAACAACAGCAATATTAAAAGTAATCATAATGTAAATTTTGAAACAAGGCCTCTCTGGAGCAAGCATGACATTGCTTTCTTAGGAATTGCAACCTCATCTTTATACATAAAGGGATAATCTCTGACCGGATGTCCGGGGTAAACTTCAAAATTACTGGACGGATTTTAACCATTTTTTCACCATAGATAGATACATTATGAGGGAGCAACTTAGGCTGTAATTTATTCCTGAAAAACTTAGTTGTAAAAAGTTATGGTGGAAAACAGTAAATTTCATATCATTTCCCCATTTAATAATTAAATTCGCAACTCCAATAAATTATAGAGGGCGCAGCAGCCACTGTCTAATGGCGGATGAAAAAAGGTGAAACAAACAAATGCCATAACTTATAACTTGCTTTGACGTTTAGTGAATGACAGTACTTTTTCATCGTATTTGTGCGAAGCTTTCTTTTTTATTCTTCTGAAATTACATTACACCACAAACTGCTTAAAGCCAGAAATTTACCCCAAAGAAAACTCGTGGAATGGAATGTTTTACCTTTTTCTTTAGTATTGGTAATCACCGCAAGGTAGCGTATTTGAGTTTTGAAGTTGCGAATATAAAACCCATTGTTACGAAAATTCGTTGCCTAACAACAGCAATAATAAAAGTAATCATAATGAAATTTTTGAATCAAGGCTTCTCCGGAGCAGACGTTTAAACACTTGAAAACTCTACTTTTTGCATCTTTAAAGAAGCATAGTACAGAGCTTTTTTTTCCTTTTGAGTGTGTACTATTTAATTAAATAAAGCGCACAGTTTTTTCAGTGATCTTTGTTTTTGTTAGCTCATATTTTGGAAATTCTTCAAATTTTTATATGCTTAAATTTGTGCTTTCGTTTCTAAATGAATATTCGTTTGTTCTTTATACTTATTGCTATTTTACTTTAATGGGTAAGGAAGAAGCTCGATTTTTAATCACGTCAAAGTGATATGTTTTGAGTTCTTTCAGTTAAAACAGAAAATGAAAGGAAGTAGCGGTTGTTTCTTATTTACTTCTGACCCAGGCAACGCCGGGTATTTTTGCTAGTATTTATATGTTGCTTTTTATGTATTTACATTTATGCTAATTCTAAAGCAGTTAATAAAATTTGAATAAAAAAAGTTAGGGAAGAAATATAGGCGGTAGAAAGTTATTCGCTCAAATGCATACCATCTGTTCTCCATTCAAGTCTTTATTTTTAATTTTATTAGCTGCTTTAGAATTTACATAAATATCTATTTGAGAGAGCAACAGCAATTTTCGAGTACTATAAACAGAAGTCTTTTTTATTTTCTACTTTTTAATGCGAACCAAGCTAACAGAAATAATCTCTGTTACTTATAAATAATCTCTATTATTTCTGTTACTGGGCTCCTTTAGTAGCCTAAGCGGGGATAGTACAACCTGTGGTCTCGGTGCTCGCGCTGGTTTCAAGCGCCCCCCCTTTTCACTTCATACTTCATCAGTTATAATCTAGATTCATTTCGTTTTTAAACATTTTATTCATGTAATGCTACGCAGTTTTTCTTTTGAATTAAAATAAAATTACCTTCAGAAGGGTCCGATGGATCTAATGCTGCTTTGCAGACTGTACTTCGTTTTCTACAGACGACGTTAACTTTCTTTTTAGAGTAATCCTTTTCGTCATTTTAATATTTTTATTTGGGCTTAAAAAAGCTTGTTATCGGTTTTGCTCGCTTCATTATGCAACAACTTTCACTTAGAACGTACTATTTTAAACAGACTGTACATTTCCAAAGGAATACGTAGTAAATACTGACTGAAAAATCAATGTGATTGCAATGGATACTCTGGTTAGCAAAGGTTGTTTTGACTATGATCTATGACACACACGAGACCAGACCAACAAAAACCTCTATCGTCTCGAATTCCAATTATGCTATCACTTTCGGTTTTGAAGCCCAATGATCTTTAAAAAGAAGCAAACAAAAACATTTTCTTCAACTCAGAAACAGAGGAATTGTCTTCAAGAGCTGAGGAGGCAGTGGAAAAAAGGGAGAAACGCGTTCCACGAATAAGCTTTCCAGGAAGATTAACCAAAGGACAGTCGTTTCGCGCACTTTCTTGGAAGAAGAGTAAATATGGGTGATATTCACAGGTTTGACATGTAAGATGAACATTTCAAGTTCATGGTTAAAGGTCATTCAAGTTAAAAGCCATTTCGCTCTGTTACCTGGATTAGTACTGTTCTTTGGTTGCTCTCTTTCTTAAAATTGTGATTCCTTAGAAAACCGAAACGATAGGAGTGAAAAGAAAGTATAAGATTTTTTCAAGTAATGAAAAAAGGAAAACCGTAGAATACTGGCCAAGTTAGATTTGCAGCAATTGCTAACCTACCTCAAGAGTATAAATAATGAATCCAAAAAAAAAAAAAAAAATCTGGGACCAAAAAGCAATAAAAGATGTTTTCTTGAAAAAGATATGCTGAAAGTTACTTTTACCGTCAAAATGATTCCTTAAACTCGCAATAAAGCACTTAATAATGTAATAATAGAATAAATACCTAACAAAACTAATAAAGAGGAATTTTAATCAAGAGCCCATATTGTCTTTAGTATTGATTTCAAATTTTCACCATAATATTTCAAATTTTTATAAAAAGTTTCTTAAAGCCCCGTATCTCAAAACTTCTTTATCTCGATTTTTTCTTAAATGTGAAATTCGAAATATACAGATTTGATTGTATACAATATTCCCACTGGGCGGCTCATAAAATTAAACATATTTAACAATTTGCAAAATCTATAACAAAGAAAGGCTGCATATACGTGGATTTATTAACAAATCAATCTCAATTCTAAAGCAAAAAAGCAAAGTGTCAAATTTCACTCAATTATCAAAAAATTGTCGCAGCAGAGGGAGGCGTCTTTATGTTAGTGGGTCACACATGGAGCAGATTTTCAATGGCATTGGGGGGGCGGGGGGAAGCAAAGAGAATTTTTGACCTTTGTTACTCAGAAAAAAATCGTTTTGATTTTTTTCTTTTTCTTCTTTTTTTTTCTTTCTCTTCTCTCTTCGGCTCTCCTCTGATATGCCCCCCTCTTGGCGAGATTTTAATTTTTCGCTCGATACGAAAATCGCCAATAAGGCGATAACTTGGCAACCCTGGTTTTGCAACTTGAACGCTGGAAAGTAGTTTCTCGAAGTCTGTCTTTTTGCACGTTCGGTTTGTGATGTTGTCCAAAAGTATCAATTGAAATTTTTGAATGAATCTTCTTTTTCTTTTTCGTCAGGTCGTCCAACGTTTGGACGTACCGGAGTCCTAAATAGATTTTTTATATTTAAACTAATTGAAAATAAAGAGGTTTTTTTAGAATTTTTAAGGGAAATTGGTTTACTTAAGAATGAAATGTTATGTTCTAGATGTAATTCTGTTATGAAAATTAATGAATTTTTGTAAAGTAATAATAATAAAAAATGGGATAATTTCCCTAAGAGCGGAACATATGTGCACTGCCTCACGTGAGGAAGTAAAAGAAAAGTAAAAAAGGTAAGTGAACATATTTTGAATTATTGTGTTTTTAGTGTGTTTCTGGTAGTTTGTATTTTGGTCTGGTTGGCATTTTTGTAGCACAAAAATGGTGTTAATTTCACATAAAATCTGTGACTTTATTGTATACTGAACGGAGGAGATCTGTGACTTATATCCGACTGTGATGTATATTAAAAGTCGGAGGGATAACTGGCGAGCCCGAGGTCTCATAGTACTTTCGTAATGAGACCGAGGCAGGGGTCTCATTACGAAAGTACTATGAGACCGAGGGCTCGTATCCCGGAGAAACAACGGAAAAAAATTAATGCATTAATTTCATTAAATAATTAATGACATAATTTGAATTTTTCCTGTTGGCGCGAAAAAAGCATCGCTAAGAACGATGTATGACATATGACGTCATACATAGTTTTCTTGGCGACGCTTTTTTGGCGCCAACAGGAAAAAGTCGCCAAGAGGGGGGTATATCAGATTTGTTCCCTCTCTTCTTTTTCTCTCTCTCTTTTTTTGAGACTAACGTTTCGGGGGGAGGGGGGGGGTTGTCCCCGAAACCCACCCCCTAGCTACGCCCCTGAGTTACTGCCCTATGGCCAGGGCTAAGGAAGAAGAAATACATGAAATACACCACCAGCTCAGTCAATTTCAGCCGAGGACTGCAGTTTGGTGCTTATTAGCACTCATCAACCCGGCATAGGAGTGACTGAGCTGGAGGTAGAAAACCTCTTAAGAAAGCCAAGAGTGCCAAACAAATTGGTAGCTAAAACAGAATTAGCACTGACCAGACGAGTGAGCGAAGCAATGGTTCGGAACAAGTCGCCAAGGGTGGGTATATGACATTAGTTCCAATGCTTTCTTTCAACCCATATACATTTATTTTCCGAATTTTTTTTAAAAATAAATACAAATTAACCCACTTCAAAACATAGTTATGGGAAAAATCAAATTTTTGTTCATCTACATTCTAAATTGTCCAAAAAAGTAAAAAATAAATACACAAATGAATGACAAAAAAAAAAAAAAAAAAAAACCTTTAAATATGCTAAAATGCTATTTTTATAATCAAAATTTTTGAAGTATTGGAACAAAATTATGAACTAAAAATAGCAATTGATACATTTGTTAGAAATGGAATGAACACAAATATTATTTAACCAAAAAAAGAATCATTGAAAACTCTGAGTCCCTTAAAGTAATAATTAATTTACAGTCATATGTATGATTTTAGGTGTAAATTTTTTGCTGATTACAAAATTTATGTTCAAATGTATATAGTTACACAATTTATATTGTTTAGAGAATTGATTTATTTTCTAATTTAGTCAGAAGTTTTGTTTAAAATTTCTCTGTTTAGATGAATTTAACAAGAAAATTAAATTTAAATTACTGTATATATGCTTGCGTATAAGTCGAGAAACTTAGTACAAAAAATGAGGTAAGTGATAGGGGGTCTACTTTTACACGGGGCAGAACCTCTGAAAAATTTTCCAGTTAAATTTTTGGGGGAAAAAAACACTAGAAAACATGAACATTTCTCCGATTTTAATCCAACTCTTTTAAGCAGATGCTACAGAAGTAAATACAGTCGAACTCGCTAAAAATGAGCACAAAGGGACCACAATATTTGCTCATTATAACTGAGTGCTTGTAAAAAAAATGAGTTTGCGAAAAAAATCATAAAAATCCATCACAGTGGCTTTTTTCTTCTTTTTAACCTCTATGCATTACCAAAGAAGTTGATTAATTTGCTTTCAACTATCTAAATATTTACATGCATACATGCAGTATACCAGACAGCCCGGTTATCACATCCAGAGACTACAATTTCGTTCTTGTTAGAACTTATCAGTCTGAAATGGTGAACAACCGAGCTGGAGGCAGATGTCATCTCATTGAAGATGAGATGGCCAACAAATTGGTCGATAAGAGTAAAGCTACCTCACCAGCAAGTGTCCGCAGCATGCTGCTGTTTGACTCATGAATTGAAGGCAAAGCTTGAGTATTTAGCAGTAAGTTACCGCCTCTAAGCCAGGGCTATAGCTAAGAGCGCCAATGTAGTTCTGCTTTAGTCCAGGCTTACCAGCTATTCCCTATAGGTTATCCCCCCCCCTACTTCCCTACATATATTTCACCTCACATTTTACAAATCTTGGGCCCCTTTTCGCCTCAGACCTGGGTCGACAGGTGTCTTTTCTTCCCCCTCCCTATGCATGCCCTAGGCTGATAGTGGCAAAAGCAAACGATTATTCCACAAAATTGAAGCTTGCACCAAGCCCCCAATTATCAAAATATCTTTGAACTTTCTAATAAAAAGAAACCAGTACACCGTATGAGTAGGAAAAAAAAAGTCATGCACTTGTACATGCTTTTACATTCAATTGTCTAAATAAGAACATAACCTTTCATTCAGCTTTTCAAAAATTAATGATATCCCAACGAAACATAAATGTGAAAAGGGTGCCAAGTTTGATTGAAATGAGGTTCAGGGTATGCGATGTCACCAACAAAAGAGCTCAGACCAAACAGATTTTAAGTTCCATAGCAGATCCATCCTCACAGATTTTGTATTGTCCAATGTTCTTCAATTCACTTAAAAAAGCTTTTTACTTCTTTGCTGTTGGATTTAAAACTTGGCAAGTTACTTTAGGATTGGAGCAGTCAAATGTTTTGAAAATAATTTATTGACGACTATAACTTGCCGCAAGTTTAAAATCCGATATCAAAGTAAAATATTATTTTCTAAATAAATTGAAGAACATTAGACAATACAACATCTTTGATAAACTGCTATGGAGCTTGGTACCCGTTTGATCTGAACTCTTTTATCGGAGGCATCGTATAACCCCGAGCCTCATTTCGATCGAACTTGGCCCCCTTTTCAGATTTATGTTTTCAAGGACAGCCCTTAAATGGCTAATAAAAGATCAGCATGCTACAAATAAATGATAAGTTCGAATAGGAAGCATTAAAAGAGGCGCAGAGGGTCATTGTTGCAGCTTCATTTGAAGTTAAAACTCGTGAAAACACGGAGTAGAAAAACACAATGAGTAAAAACAGAGTAAACTTATTCCTGACATATTATCGCAAGCAATAAACGTTCTAGAATACTTACAACGGTTGACTTTAGAAATAGATTATTTTCCTTGCTTTCATTTAGAAATCATAATCTTAAGCATCTACAACAATCAAATTTTCACAAGTTTATAATTTTATTGACGAATTCGGAAAGGAAACTGGAATTGGAAACTCTGCGTCTGCGAATTACAGAAAGAAAACAAGAAAGAAGCAGATTATAGGAATCGGCAATCGCCAAATTGGAAACAGGAAATCGCCAAAGCACGCCAAATCGTTAAAAACAGCCTTGTGTCCTTGTTTCCAATGGAAACTTTCCACTTCTACTACTATCTATTGTTATAGTGCTATTGTGTTTCCCGTTTCCGCGTCTCTTTGGTTAGGCGTGTGATAGTATTTGAATGTGATCAATAAGTTTAATTTTGAATATTTTATTGCATCATTAAGCTTGTAGTGTAGTATAGATAAGTGTTAGCATGTTTGACAAATGTACCAGGTGCCCTACTTATTTAATAGAATAGTGTTTCATGCTTAAATAATTTAGCTCTTAGCAAACTACAAAAATCTTTCATTTGTTGCTAGACAAAGTTAAAGTTCAGTAGAAATTAAAAATCTGTCATATAATTTTAAGTAATGAATTAAGCAGCTAAATAGTTTAATTATGTACGGATTAGGAAATAAGTATTTTACTCATGATAAACACCTATTTGTTACACATCTATAATGCTAGATAAGAATAATACCTAAAATGCATGAATTTTGACAGTAAATTAAACAGCATACTGATTTCTGACACCAAGAATATGAAAATTAATAAATGTTCATTTTTGGAACACCCGGGAAGGCTAATAGGGAGAATATTCAACAAGAAGACAAGATATGATGGTTGAAGGGAAGGGGACATAACAGGAAGAACCTTTACAGAGTTAATTTTTGAAGGAAATATTTTGCCGGGAAATTGAACAGTTAAAGGGCTATTCCACGGAAAACGGTAATTTTTTCCTGCACGTGACGCTTCATATATTTCATAAAAAATAATTTAAAAAGGTAATGAACAAAATTTTGTTGCTTAAGACATCACAAACGCATGTGTGACTTCTTTAGCAAAACTTTCTTCAAAAATTATTTCTTTTTTATGAAATACAGAAACCGTCACGTGCGGGACAAAATGACCATTTTCAATGGAATAGGCATAGACATTTTTTTTTCAATGGTTTAAATAATTATTTCTAAACTTATGAGATCTGTTTCCTTTACATTGGAACCATAGCTTTCAAAATCTGCAGTTTGTTTCGTCATTGCTGTATTAAGCATTGCTGTATTAATAGAGCAAAAATATTAGATTATCCACAAGCAAGTTACCAGAGGTTGACTTCAGATGTCACGCACGTGACGCATGTAAATAAATTTTAATTTAAATAACAAAATTGTTTCAGAAGTATCTTTGTATCAAATTTAAAGATTAAAAAAATTGCTTACCCCAGTTTCATTAAAATATTAAGAGATATAACGAAATGTTAATGAAATTTAAGCGTATTTTTGTCCCACATGTGACGGAAGAATGGTCCTAAATAGTTTCAACTATGCAACAGGAAAAATAAATAAATGTCAGAATGAAGTTATTTGATGCTCAACTACACAGGAGACAGAAAGAATCCTTACTTAAGACTTGATATCTGAAAGAAAGTTAATTTTGGCAGAAAATTAAATTTGCTGCTAAATATTCCTAATTGTTCAAGGAACAAAAATGCTTTACAGTACAATTTTCAATAGCGTTCATTAGAAACACATCTTTGCACGCTAATGGCTAACAGGAGGAATCTGCCCTTAAGAATAGATGACAGGAATAAATTTAATTCTGGCAGTAATTAAATTAATTATACATCAAAATGGTTTTACTAAATGAAGGAAATTAAACAATTTACTCACGATAACAGATTTCTAGTTGACGCAGATCTACGCACGTTAAAGGCTGACAGGAGGGGCATTCCAAGGTATTTGGCTGTTACGGACTCTACACTTCATAAGGATGTTTTAGCCTCCTACTCATGATTAGTGCAAATAGTAAAATTAAACTTTTTGTAAATGATTAGTCCTATGTGTAGTTATGTCATAACATTGAAAAAAGTTTAGATTTGTGTTGAATTTCTAAAGATATAGGAAGATATATAGCATGTTACGGACTCTACGCTAAAAAGACATGGAAATTTTTGCTTAAACTATCTTCAAATTTTCTGTGAAAGTAATAACTACTCTTACCTAATGAAGGTTTTCCACTATGTCTCAGTTTATCTATAATACATTTAAACACCAAAATATTTTTTAAAAAGGTAAAAAATATTTTTTACGGAATTATTTACTGAAGAACTGCACGATTATGAACATGTTACGGACTCTACATATTTGTCACGTTCGAGTATAGTTTGAATTATTGTTTATAGAGTGTAAACAACAACAATACTACCTCATTGTTCAATAGTTACAAAGATAGAATCAACTGTTATGACTATTTTTTCATCATATATGTGAAGGGTGCCCACCTGGGGGGGGGGGAGGGGCATGCCGCAGACTGTGCCATTGAAGTTTTTTTAGGGGGTGTTTTGAGAGGTATTTTTCTCATTTTTAGGGAGAGGTTTTTGATATTATGGGGGAGGGGGTCTGTGGGATATTTAGGAGAGGTGCACCCAAGCTCTAGGGGTGGGGGTGGGGTTACCAGATTGAAGGTGGCCTCTTGTTGGAACAGACCAAGTGATATGTTGATTTCTTCAGTCTTGAATTTGATATTAGAAAAGATAGGTTTTAATGCAAATTTCACTAACAATTCAACTTTTATAGTAGAACCTTGGTTATCTGAAGTGATCAATACCGGATCATCTTCGGTAAGTCGAAATTTCGGGATAACTTTTTTTTGAGGGGGGGGGGGCGGGACATGTTAGGAAGAAAATGTTTTTAACCCAATACTTTTTAAATTGCATTTTTAAAGTTAAGTTAAATTTTCTGTTAATTTAATTTAAAAAGGCAACATTTTTTGCTTCAGGAATCACATATATTTTTAAGCAACAAAATTTTATTCATTTCCGGTTCAAATAATTGCATTTAATTAATTAAACGTATGATCAGTCTCAGTCATGTATGGCACGAAAGATCTTATATTTTTGTTTAATGGCCCTAATATTAATGTACGAAATGGCATCTGACATGCCTTACTTTGTTCCTTTATTTTAACGTGAAAGTGATTTTTTTCTTTTTTTTTGTACAATATATACTCCTATTTTATACTGGAAATTTTTCAAATGTCACACTGGAAATATACTGAAATTCGGGATCACAAGATCAGTCAACATCCCCTAAGATAATAGGGTTAATTGGGACTCGTTAAACCGGCCTTGATAATTTTAATACCCTTTTTTTTTAAATTTACGACCAACAAAAAGTAGCGCCTATAGTTCTACAATTCCTATAATGAAATCATATTGTACAGTTATTTCGAACAAATTTCAGAAACTGTTATTTTGGCTGTGCTACTTTTAATTGATTAACTCTCATAACTAAGCAACTTTATTTTTTTTAAATGGTTTTCATGAAAAATGAAGCAATAAATTGAATTCCTCTGCTGAAATAAATTTTTTTAGCTCTTAAGTATTAGCAGTTTGTTTTTTGTTGTAGGGAAAAAATCAGGACAACTTTTTTTAGACCAAGTACCTGGGGTATGTTGCTTCACTTTTAGAAAACACACGAAAACTTTTAGAACAATTAAAAAAGCAATACTCCAGTATTAGCAATAGTGAAGTTGCTAAAAACACAAATTGTGCTGATTGTTGAAAAAGAGTAACAGTAAATGTTGGTCAATTTTAATTATATTGATCTTTAAACTTTGGTTTTTGATTCTAATCATAAAACATTTGTTTGGTACAAATAATGTATAATATTTAACATTAAAATTGTAATAGAAGTTGAGTTCGTAATGTGGGGACACCGGGACTGTGGCAGGTTGGTTCACTTCACAAAGTTCTCTTAAAGTATTAATGGGGAAAAAGGTAATGAATTGAAAATTTTCTGGGATGGTGAGAAATATTTAACTCATGGTAGAAAATAAAATTACGAATTGAAATTTATAATGAGATAAAAAAAAAAAGAAGAAAAGTAGAGAGCCAGACCAATATGCCCTGACTCCCCCTATACACTTACTTGTTCAGTCAAAATTCTTCTGAAAGTCAAAGTTTTTTTAAAGTATAAGTTGTAATTTCCTTTAAAGGGCTACTTTTTTTTTTTTTTTTTTTTTGTGCAGGTTGTTCAAACATTTTGGTAAAGAAAGAGCTGTGTTGAAACGGTTGCCAAATGTAGAGTCCGTAACGTTTTGTAGAGTCCGTAACCAAATTTAGAAAATTAATTAAAAATACCGAATTTAAATAATCATGAAACTTATTTTAGGATATTGTAATACTATAGGTGAAGTTAGAAAACATTCAATTTAGTGACATAAAATGCATAAATAAAAATTTTAACAAAACTTTTCTTCTAATTATTGTTACGGACTCTACAATCACCATTTTCACAACTTATAATTTTTTAACGAATGCTCTTTTTGATTAAAATTATTATATGTATTAGAGATAATCCTTTACTTTATTTGTCCCAAGCACCAGTTTTGGCTTAGAATTCGGTTCAAGGCACTATTGAAGAAAAATTCAATGTAGAGTCCGTAACGTTAAAAATTGTATTTTTGATGTTTTGATTGCGATTACATGGATAATATGAAGTAAATGAAGAAAAAAATATGACATGTGTGTCCTTTGGAATGTGCTTTTTTAATATATATAAAAATTTTAACCTTTTAACAAGTTTTGTTACGACACACCTATGTCTCAAATACCTTGGAATGCCCCAGGAACAATTCTGACAAAAGTCAACACATCTGAGAAAAATGATTGTTAATTTTGGATAATTAAGCAACTCAGTATTTTTAATTATGCAAGGAAAAGGAAACATCTAAATGTTTCACAAAGGATAAACGTTTAATGATGTGAATACATGCACGCTTACAGGAAGAATCCTTAAGGACGTCTTAAAGAAATGTACGTTAATTTAGGCGGGAAATTAAAAGAAGCCTAATAGTTTCGATAATTCAAGGGGGGGGGGGAAGCAAAAATCTCAAGCACACGAGAAACGTTTATTTAATGCACACTTATGCAAGCTAACGTCTAACAACAATTCCCATATTATATTAGATATCTGAAAGACGTCTAATTATGGCATAAATAAATATAAATTTTGTCCGGTTAGAAAGTACAGATGCACAGAATGATAATCTAGAAAAAAACCTAAGGCCTAGCCATAATAAATCTTAATACATGCTTTTAATTTCATGACCGTTGTACTGTCCAACTACAGATTGCATGGAATTTTCAAACGTCCAGATCAACGAATCTATGTGAATAAGGGGGAAAAGTAAAAATTTGATGCGCGTATTCCGCTCATTTGAATGAGACTCTGCTTCTGCAAAAGCTGACATCGGTAAAAAAATAATAAATTTATTCATTTCCGGCTGTAAAACGGTGTTTGTCACTCCATACAATCCGTGGTCAGACAGTAAGCATAAATAAAGGAACATGTTCTTTTTCAAAATAAAAAAAACAAAAAGATACAACTTACTATAGTCACATCCAAGAAAATGTTTCACTTACTTTCTTGCATATTTAATTGTAAAAATCTCATCATAACAAACACATTAACACATTACTCATTACTACATTCTTCAAGCCATTTTTTAAACCAAGCACGAGGTACAGGAAGAATCCTTGTCGCCAAGTCTTAGAATGATATCATTTAGCGCCAAAATATAGGGTTGCCTCCCGTTTATCTGTCAGGATCGTTCCTGCATTGACCGATTTCCTTCAAACACGTAACCACTCGTCAAAGGTAAACATGAAGTCGAAGTTAGAGTATGCAATTTCTTCGACTTCTGAGCTTTATTTATTTAAGCTCTTTTCGTTTCTAAAAACTAATTGTACGATAAAACGTAAGGTTTTAAACAGTTCTAAACAGAAATACAAACAGGATAAGTTTGATACAATTTACCATTGTTTACGTGTATATTAATGTTTCTGTAATACCTTTTTCTTTAACTGTAGCCTATTAATAATATATCTTAGCTGTATCCGTAACATCTCTTTCAGAATTATTTAAAAGTGATAATGTCGCCAATCTAGCAACCTTTCTCGTTTCCAACTCCATTTCCACTTCCTGTAATCTGTCGCATTTAGAAAACAAAGTTGAAGTTGAAGTGCTCTAATGTCAAGGTACCTGTTGTGCTGTCGTCTGGTTTGCATTTCAAGAAAGTGCTCCATCATAGGAATGAAGTATTGATTTGTAAAAATAAATAGCACATTTCTATGAAGAAAGACCAGAATATGAAACCATGCTTTGCATTTTATATCCCTTTCTTCCTGAATTTTTAATAATGTACCACGGGGCTAACTTAGTGCTACTTGATATAGTTTGATAGAACTTATTTGTTAATCTTTAATCAAATGTCATTTAAAAGATTAAAAGCAAATCCTTTCTTATTTCGATTCTATTGAACCATTTATGCCTAAATTAAAGCGTTAAGTAAGAGGGGAAGCAGCAGAACTTATCAGGACACGCAAACTGAGCTGTACTGCAAACTGGTACATACAATATGACATCTTTAGTAATTTTAAGGAAGGGGATAGGGTTGAGGGACTCTCCCTCGGCAATTTTTCGAAATTGAGCCCCCCCCCCTCCCCTCTTAAAGAAAATTCATCTGATTTTGATACTTGAATTCAAATTATGTGTTTCGCAATCACGAACTGCGATAGAACCCAACGCGTAGGATTTTTGATTCTACAAATGATTATTGTCCCCAGAATCGACTTTGATTATACCCAACTTTACATGATAATCTGTTGAGAAAAACAGCATCTTGCACACAATAAACCTCTGCAAGTACGTCTTTTCTCTTGGGCGGTGGTGTCGCAGAGTCCTCTGGAACACGGGCCTCCGCGAGCACGTCTCCTCCTGAGCGGTGGTGCGTGCTTACGGCCAGGACACCACCACCCAGGAGGAGGTCCCGCTTGTAGAGGTCGAAGGACAGTGGTGCTGAAAGAGGTCCAGGTATGAAAATCAAAGGAAGATCAACTGCGGTCAAGTGAGAGTGAAAAGCAATTTGTGATTTATCAAAAAACCTTTTAAAACCATCCAGGATGATTGAAGAGGGGGTTCCAAATGGAAATTTTGCGAAACGAAGTCCTAAACCATAATTTCAAGCAGTATTTACTGTAATGAGAGGAGTTGTATTCTCCCAACTTGTTGAAATTTTTACCGAAATCAAACCCTATATAATCGTATATTAATATGTCATCATTTTTTCTGCTTGGAGAGTTAGATTTTCTCTCGACACTTTTCAAAGTTGAAGTTAGAAAGGCAATTACACGCCATATTTGATGAAGATAAGAAGAGATGTTGTAAGAGAATTCTCCTCGAGAAAAATTTAGAATTGAAGTTTCAAAAATACAATTTTAGATGATCTTCGATTATATAGGAGAGGAGGCAGGTCACGTAGAGAGAAAAAGATTATTTTCTTGGACCTCATCCCTTTGATCTCGACCAGCTACGTCCCTATCTTATTTATTTTTAATGAAAATATTTCAAAAAACCCTCCAACCATTTTTTTAAAAAAATCATTGTTTTGATTTTTTTATGAAATTAATTTTTAATTTTCAACCTAATTAGTCTGAAAAGCAAACATCTATGTACTTCTGCTCACCTGTAAAGGACCCCCAAAAATTCATTGCAACAGGCCCCCAAATCAGAAGTGGCTGCTGGATGCAACAGGAACAAATAAAGGTTTTACAAATTCTGTGCCTAAATGTATATGAATTATCTATCAAACCTAAAGCACACAACGGTCATTGGTACGTGTTATCAATATAGTGTTGTGCCCGAAGAATAGTAACCTAAATTGTGCATAATTCTAAGCTTTTATGAACGATGCGATTTTGAGCAGTATTGTAATCTCTTAATTTCTACCATTTACCACCAGGGACGTATTTGTAGATCTTTTACTGTCTATGTGTTCATTTTATCTTTCTGTAAGCCTTTATATAATGCAGGTCACATTACCGATTACATAAAATAAAAATTATTTTATTATAACAATACTTTTTTTCCCCCACTAAAAGCTTTGAATGAAAGAGCATCTGTTTAAATAGCTTTAAACTTAATTAAGTAAAGAAAAAATACTGTAATACAGAATACAGTATTGTCTCAACAGCAAATTTACCATGTAATTCTAGAAAGTTGTGTAATATATGGAGAGTTGCACAACTGGTGACTTGTGGAGTTTTTACTGTATGTGTTCATTTTTCTGCAAGCTTCTATATAACGTGGGATTTGAAAATGCAGTGGAGGAAATTGAATGAAAAAAAATGGCTTTTCTAAAAACTTCTCCAAAAATTATTGATTGAAAATGAATGAAATTTCAAACAATGCTACACATAAAAACTATCAGAAAAAAATATAGTCAAAAAATAGAAGTTGGCATCATGGAAAAGATGGAAATTGAATTAATTGTCTGTTCTGAAGAAATACAACAAAAACTAAGTAACTGGACACACATGCAGTAAACATAAGATCTAAGTATTAAAAGCAAAAATTTTCAGTTTTATCTTCCAGGATGAATAAATGAAAGAATTATCTAAGACGGAAACAGCCAACATCCATGCATACATCTAAAATACAACTTGCTAGTGCAGTCGAACCCGTTCACAATGAGCGTGAAGGAAGGATAATATTTACATGAAATACACCGCCAGCTCAGTCAATTCCAGCCGAGGACTGCAGTTTCGTGCTTATTAGCACTCATCAGCCCGGCATAGGAGTGACTGAGCTGGAGATGGAAAAACTTCTTAAGGAAGCCAAGAGTGCCAAACAAACTGGTAGCTAACATAGAATTAGCACTGACCTAAATTACCGTGTATTTCATGTATTTCTGCCTTAGCCCACGCTATAAGGCGGTAACTTACTGAATATACCTGCCTTGCCTGCAATATTCGAATTGAACCGAACCATTGTTTCGGTCACTTGTCTGGTCAGTGCTAATTCTATGTTAGCTACCAGTTTGTTTGGCACTCTTGGCTTCCTTAAGAGGTTTTTCCATCTCCAGCTCAGTCACTCCTATGCCGGGCTGATGAGTGCTAATAAGCACGAAACTGCAGTCCTCGGCTGGAATTGACTGAGCTGGCGGTGTATTTCATGTATTTCTGCCTTAGCCCTGGCTATAGGGCGGTAACTTACTGAAGGATAATATTTGCTCATTATAACTGGATTCATGAAAAAAATCATAAAAAGTCATTCACACTTGCTTCTTGTTTTGTCTGGCTTCGAGGAACATTTCAAGTTTTTCTGCCAAATTTGAAAGCCATTGAGTCTGTTGAGAGTACTTCAACTTCACATTTGTTGTTATCATCGTTTTGTCTTATCCATTTGCATTAGATTGAATTAGAGCAACAATATTCTGGGAAATAAATATTTCAGAAGTGGCAACACTGGCATTAACAAATGCTTAATTTTCAAATGTTTCTCTACTCCATATATATTTTTTAAAGTTCCATCATATGTTTTCAGAAAATTATCAAACTTTCAGAATGTTGAAGGAATTTTTCCAAGAGAGGAAAGCTGAGCTGAAAGTCAATAGAAAATTTATGAACCACAAAATTATTGCTCGCGAGACTTAACGTTGTACCAATCGAATGTTTCTAATTTCCTTGTTAAATTCGGTGTCTCGTTATAATATTAAGCAAGTTTGATATTATTGATTAAACAGTTTATGTGGAACATATAGTCTGGCTCTGATAACTTAAGCCATGACCTTGACAATATTTACCACTTTTTGGGATAATACGAGAGGATAATTGGCACTGAATTCAGTTGGGTTACTTTCGCAGTGATTTTGCAAACGTACTCCAGCTCAAATTTGCAATAATGTCTCTTTTTATTGAATTCCTTAAAAGGGAGTAAACACTCTCAAGGTCATAGCCTGGGGTGCCCCCCCCCCCTAAGGACAAGGGCACATTGCCACAATATTGCAGAGACCCCTCCCCTCAAAAAATCGAAAAATACTCCTCACAACACCCCCCCCTAAAAGTTTCAATGCCCCAGTCTGTGCCATGACCCCCCCCCCCCCCAGGTGGTCATCCCTGTTATAGCTCAACTTATCAGAGCGACAGCTAGACTTATAATTTTCAGTTATTTGTAGAGGTATAAGCTAAATTTTGTATTCTGCTTGAAACTTGCTCCAGAGTTAAATTTCTGCTAAATACAGATTTTAATTCTTTGTGAAGGTTCTTTGCATGCAATCTCCCCTCAATAATACTTTGAACCATTGTTGGGGATTAAAGTTTTAAATAACTCAGCTAGACCTAACAGGAGCTGACAGATCTGAATTAATCTCCATTGAATTATTTTAAGTATATAATTGAGTTTGAAGAACTAATTTTCTCCCTCTTAGTTACTTAACGTAAACATGGATTATTTTCCCTGTTAAAATTTCTGACATAATTAACAGGATATTTTCTATAACTATATATCATACCACCTGATCTTTAAATTAGTTTACTAATTTCTGAACTATATTAGCTCTTACGTTTTTAGACAACACCTTTTGTTCAGCTATAACGTGAAAAGTCATAGTTCCAAAACGATAATTTCCGCCTTTTGGGTAAGTCGCATTACTTTTGGACAATTTTTTTGTCCCAAATCACTTCAGAATATCTAATGAAAATGGTAGTTCAAAAAAAATCTATGTTTGTACATTACAGAAATCTAATTTTTACAAGATTTTATTGTTTACTACACATGAAATTCTACTTTTCTCAATCATTTTCCATGCATAACTTGTATAATGTACAAATTTCTTTATTTTTACTGAATAAATAATTTTTAGTTAAAAGAATGTTTTCATACATCTAAGTCAACAATTGCAGGTCTAAGAAAAGCTTCAACTTTTCAGGTGTAGGGACAAAACATGTATCAAATTTTATTACAAAAAAGTGAACAAAAAATATACAGCTAATAAGGAAGTAAAAATGCTAAAAAGATTTTTCACAGTTAAAGTTGCACATGACATATCAAGGATTACACATCATCTTTCAGTGTGCCTGAAAATAAAAATATAACAAATGAGAAACATTCACTGAAATTTAAAACATAAGGTTAATGCAATAGAATGATTGCATTTTAAAAAACTATAATTTCATAACTATTACAGAAATTAAAATAACGCACAAATTTAAAGAAAAACATATCAAGGTATTTTTCAGCAACAAATGTTCAACGCATAAGACTTCTGTTATGTGTTAAACATCTCATCTGTAATCCAGTTCGTTCTACACGGCGAGTGATTTCTTTTTAAAGGTACTGTTTCCCAAACATTAATGCTAAAAACACTACAATAACAACTAGAATGCAGTTATGAGCAATTGCCAGAATCATACCGTGTTACCCGCATTATCTGGCATGCCAAAAAAAAAGGAAAAAAAAAAACGAGGTTGACCAGCATGCCGGGAAATTTGAATTTTCTGGCATGCCGGATAATTTGAAGTTTATTTTGCAACAAAACAGAAGTAAATTTCTCCGTTCAATTCCAATCAGAAAGCAAACCACTGCAAGGAAAAAAATAAAACAAATCCCGAAAGCAACCTTCTTTCAAAAAAAAAAAAGTGTTATGCATATAATATGTGCTTGTTATTTATGGTAGGTCATTATTAATGAATTTAATTATATGCCAATAAAGTAATCAATTCAGAAGCAATCATTGTTACTGCAATTTGTTCATAATTTTTTTAAATAAATTATTTTAGGTTCCTTTTAGAGAAGTAAGTTTAATTTTTATTTATTGAATAGCTATGGTAAATTCCTTAACATTGGTTTAGGGGTGGTCACTTACTGCTTAAATGTTTGCTTACTTAGTTTAAAATTGATTTTTATAAAATTATTTGTTATTAAACAATATTTTCCTTAACAGGAAATATCCAACGTTGTTTAGCACAAATAAACAGATTTCAGAATACATGTGTTTCGAGGTTTCAAGGAACCCCCTTTTCAATTCAAAGGTGTGAGCTTCTAGATGTAAAGACACCCAGTAAAAGCAATTTTACTCGACTCAAACTCGCTAATTTTTGGAAATGAGCATTCAAAACTTCTATGTCAATGCTTCTACCTCATCCAAGCACTTACTTGTAATTGAAAAAAATATCAGTGTACACAGCAAAAACTAAGCTATTTTTATTTTTCTTCATCGTATAAATTTAAGTAAAGTAAAAATACAGTGAATGCAATATACTGATGGAATGTCTAATAAATATTTAATAAATGGAGCAAAATGATAAAGAATGGGACAAAACTTGAATGAGTCATTACTAAGTTTCAACAAATATGCTTCAACAAAACATTGTATTTTGGTGTCAACAGTGCATCTATTAATCTATTTGACTTGACAGTGTTTTGGTTCTTAAAAGCAAAGCCACAGTCTTCAGTAAATTCATTTTTCTAAACCAGATAATAATGAAACACCGTTCAGTAGTGAATAAATGTTCCGACTCAAATGTTTTTTTTCCCCCCGAACATATTTTCAAATGCATGCATATGAAAAGGTTTTCTAAAATCTAGAAAAATGTTCGATTCCTGACATTGAACATAACAGAGGGCCACAGTTTCGCCTCGCCATATGTTGGGCACTACTGTTTTAAAATACTAGGATTCTCCCATTTCTGTATTTTATTACCTGATTAATTAGTTTCTAAAACTTTTAGCAAAATAAGATAAACTCTAATAAATTTGATAATCAAGTTTTTAGAAGTAGTTGAAACGAACTCAGATGCGATCAAATTGTGATTTTTGAGTGGGCATGAAAAATTAAGAATGTGCAAGTCTGCTACCACAGAATATAAAATAAAAGAAGTGATGAAAATAATGGTAAATTCAAATTTAGTGATGTTGAAGCAGTAAAATCTCATTTGAAAAGAAGGCAGGCGACTGCTGCTACAGAAGTGGATGCAATGGGATTTAAAAATTCAGTTTGCTTTTAGGATAATTAAATTTTCCAGTTTTAACATGCAACACTGTTATCTCATTCAAGATTTCAAATGTTTTCTTTAGCTACTGTTTCTTTCTTTGCACAGGACATTTTTCCATGACTTTAAATAAATTTCCATGACCTTTAACAAGAATATTTATTTTTCATGACTTTTCGAGGTCTGAAATTTGTTAAATTTTTTTCCATGACTTTCCAGGATTTCCATGACTTGTACAAACCCTGTAATACTAATAAGATATATATATAGAACTTATATTTCATTTTCAAGCTGAACATATATTTTTATAGCATTAAATTTTTCTCCTAGGATAATGCAGTGTAATACAATATTACAAAATTGTGTGCAGCATTACAAATTATTGATAGAGAAATGCAATAAAATCTGGTTACAGCTAATACCAATACTACAAAAATCAGCTTTAACGAAATATGTTTTCATATCCCCTTTAATTGCCGTTACATTGCTGAATTCCATTACAAAGAACAAAATTTGCAGTCTATTAAGGTTTGTTGTAACAGGATTTCACTGTATAGTCAATATTGCTTTTAACGAATCCTGACTCAAAGAAAACCTGGATTTAGCAAGGAAATGGGAAAAAATTAGTAGGTACAATGTTAAGTTTATGGTAGCTCGCTTTTAACGAGAAAACCCTGCTCAAAAAATTAAAGCTTTTAATAAACTTCTATTAAATCACAGCTTAGCTTATCTTTTTTTGAAGATTCCTTTAAGATTCTGAAGTCAATCAAAAGTTAGTGGTGAGAACAATTGATGATGGCCTGCTTTTTTAAATTTGCGCATTTGAAAATTATATATTTGTTGATGTTTGCAGCCAATATTATCACTTCCGAGGATATTCCAGCTGAAATTCAAGTCAATGTAGGGGGAAATTATAAGAGTGACGACGCTAACAGAAAAGGTGGAGACTTAAGCTGAACAACCCTCAATGTCAACATATTTTATGCATAGAAGTGTCAACGGTTTTCAAAACAAGGGGTGGAAATGAACAGGTTTTTCAGGCAATAATTATTCCGCAAAAAAAAAAGAAAAAAACAAAGAACAGAAAGAACACAATAAGATAGTGCAAAGTAAATTAATCCTCTATTTAAGTACTTAACAAAATAAATAAAAAATAAAGTATGTGCGTTAAGGTGGTTCAAAAATACATGTAAAAAAAAGTTTCTCCTAGATAACAGGACGCCCATTATATTTTTAGACTTGTGGATAGTAATATACTGGAAGAATTTTAGCTTTCTATTTCAACTGAAAGAGGGCGCTCAACCCCCTCTTCCAAACTTCATATGTATGGGGAGGGGGTTTAAAAAATACATTGAACTGTAAAAACAATACTAACATTATAATATACACTAGTAATATTCATATACATTGCAATAAAATAATTATTTACGACAGCTGGGAAAATTAAATATTTCTAAATTTGAGGCATTTTCTACGCTACTACGGCTAATGTTAAATTAAGCGGTCATTGAGCACCCTCTTAAAATTTGATTAAGAAGCTAAAACTTCTACAGAATAATACTATTAGTAAGTCTAAAAAAAATAAGGTGTGTCCGGGACTCTAGCTGAAAAACAGCTTTTTAAAACCACCCTAATGTACGTATGAATTTTTATGATTTTTTTACGAGCATTCGGCTATAACAAGCATATTTTGCTGCCTCTTTGTGCCTATTATATGGAAGTTTGACTGCACAACAAAATGTGAGAAACAAACTGGATTACAGATTATATATTTGATACGTAACCAAAAGCTCAGACATCGAACATTTGTAATCGAAAAAACAAACAAACTTGTACTTGTCTTTAAATTCCTGTACCAAATATTTCAATAGGTGGAATAGTTTCAAAAATAATTTTATAAAGACCAATTTTGTTCGAACTACAGCGTTAGTTATAAGGAGCATTAACTGTATATCTATAACTATTAGTAAGTTATCTCTGAATAACACACAAGTATACACCTTTCAACTGCCATGCCTGAAATAAACTGTTTAATTCTTTAATTTTTCTCAAATGTGAAAGAAATTTATTTAAATAGTAAAACAACAAGATCCTTAGTTAGCTTGAAGACTGTTTTAACATTTAATAAATGCTAATTGCACATATAAATAAATAAATAATTGCACCATAAAAAGTAACACCTTACACCAAAACTGCATCTTGCAAAATCAATACTAAACTCATTCGATTGATTAAATGAAATAACTTGCAACAGAAAATCAGTTTCTGTATCTAAGTATCAATTTCAAATGTGCTTTATAACAAAAATAATCCTTGAGAATCGCTAGACTAGATAAGTTGTTATAGAAATTCTTAATAAAGATATTTTTAAGAATTATAATTGGGATTGCATACCTTCTAAAAATGCTAAAGGTTCACAAGCACTGATGCAATCATCTGTGAAAGAAAAAAAAAACATAAGTAATTTTAGTTAAGAGAAAGATGATAGATGGCGCCATAGCAACACAATTTTTTGATACAAACATTTTAGAATGACATTTCCAAAGGATTTTAAAACTACATTTTTTTAAATTGAGAAGTTACAAAACTTTTTTTTATATATGAACTGCTGTCTGTGCAAATTAAGTTGTTAAATGTTAGCTAGCTGAAAACCCAGTAGCAGACTTTTTTTTCCAGTAGTCTGCAGTGCAGATTTAACCCCCCCCAAAAAGTCTGCAAGACAAACCGAAATTTAAAATTAAAAACACTGGGTGCCGAAAAATCCCCCATCTCAACATGCTTCTGACACCATTTGCTGATTCTTATGCAAAATGACACCTTGAATCCAAATCTGATCACAGTTTTTCTCCATCACCCATCCCTTTTTGAAGATAGTATCCCCCAATTGCTTTCAGATTTTTGGCAGTTTCATAGCCATTATTTTTGTTTGGAGACAGATAGAGCACCGTATTTATTGTTAACCTTGTTCTGAACGGCTAGAGCGGTGAATAGTTCAAGAGCAGGAACATTTGTAGCAAGGAAGGAAACTCATGAGAAATATTTAAAAAAAAATATGAAAAGAAAAGAAAATATATTAATTTGAATTTTGGCATCTTGAATTCAAATTATGTTTTTCACAATCACGAGCATGTGTGTGTATGAATGCGCGTGCTTGTATGCATGTGTGTGCGTGTTGTGTAAGTAGTGCTGTGTGTATGTGCGTGTGTGTAGGCCCTCGTGTGTGTGTATGTTGGCATATGTGTTTGTGTCTGAGTGCAGGCATGAGTATATGTGTGTGTGTGTGTAGGAGTGTGTGTTTGTGTCTGTGCACAGGCATGAGTGCGTAGGCATGTGTGTGTAGGATATGGAGACGGTTTTTGCAAGAGGAGCAGCATCGTGAGGCTGGTCGAAACGACGGTGCTGCTGGCAGAGGGAGGTGGTGGGAAAATAAAATCATAGGAATTCAAAACAGTCAAATGAGAACAATAAGCAATCGTGATTGCTCAAAAAAAAAAAAAAAAAAGATTGTTTTTGATTATCTCTTCACTTATTTTTCTTTGTAAAACCAGAGTATTGGCCTCACTCCTACAGGCTCATATCCAAAAAAATTTCCTTCTTACACTTTAGTTCTAAATTACGTAGATTATTCAGCAAACTTTTTTAAAAGGTATTTAATACTAATTTTTTAGGAACATGTAGCAGAAAGATCACTGACAAAAGGCAGAGGTCGTTTAAATGGAAGTTAAAAAAATTATTAAGTAGACACAACATAACTAACACAAGTTATTTCTTAAATATTTATTTATTTATTTAATTATTTTATGTATGAAAATTAAAATAGTTAAAAAGTAAGCAATAGCCAAGCTCCCAACATTGGAAGATGGAAATTAGGGAAAGTTTGTATGAGTAAACTTAGTGTAAAAAGTTTGAAATTAAAAGAGATTTTTCAAATTAAGGGTGGAAAAAACTTAAAAATTCAGAAATTGAGAAAACTTTTTTCTCTCTTTTAGTAGCTAAAAAAAAAAAAAAAAAACCCTGCACCTTTTAGGTTTGAATTTTTTTTTACCCGACTGGGCATACACGACGCAAAGGCGGGTAATGTGTTTATGAGTCTATGTATGTATGTTTGTTCCCATGTGGCATAGTAGAGGCTAAACGCTTTGGCCAATTTTGATTATTCTTACGTCAATCGATTTGTCTTAGGTGGAGTGTTCCTTGGGAGTGTCACAAAACACATGACAGTACGGTAATAAAAATTCACTATATCAACAACCAGTCACCATATTGTCAGTTCAGGATCGTGTCGCACACTAAGTGCATGCACAAATACACACATTGTGCGACAAATGCAGGTAGCCTTTTCGCTGTCTGAATTTTTAGTTTTCTAAATCTACTATTCAATTTTCATCTCTAACATGTTGCATTTGTTTTTATCATGATTTATGGGACTGAGTTTTGCGATGTGTACTTTCTTGACAGGCTTGTTTAGTTTTGCGAGAAAGATTTGACTGACGACGTTTTCGAGTTTGCGTCATCATGAGTTTAATGCCAATGAAAATTAACTAAAAAGAGTAAAATAAAAAAATAATAATCAAATAAAAACAAAAACTCAACTGCGTAAAAAAGAAAAGAAAAATGTATTAGCCCAGTAGTTTAGACTGTTATTAAGTACTACTAAATAACTACACCATTGATATAGTTTTATAATTGATACACAGATAAGACAAATCATAAATTCAAAAGCAGAATAGAAGGATCAAGAGTCAACGCACATTTAAATTTTATGGGTTCCTTGATCGGTCAAAAAGGAATGGGCCCCGACTGTGGATCCTTCTATTCTGATTTTGAATTAATGATTTTCTTATATGTGTATTGATTATAAAACTATTTCAATGGTGTAGTTATATTCAGTAGTACTCAATAACATTCTTAATTACTGGGTTTATATTTTTTTCTTTTTAGTTTTTATGCAGGTTTTTTGTTTTTATTTAATAATTATTTTTTATTAACCTTCTATTTACTGAGGTACTTTCAAGTACCATCAGATTCAAAATCGAATAAAATACATTATGGGGTTGATATGCCACCAATACGCCATACTAAATTTGTATAATATCTTACATTAACACTATAAGACACTAGGAATTGAATTAAGTTTTATTCCTATTAGGTAGCATCTTTTAGAATCTGTCACTATTCAGAAATGCTACTGTGTGAGCTCATCACCTGTCTTAGAATTTATTTCTAAACCGTCTCAATAATCAAGGGTGTGCTGAAATAGTTGCTATACCACCTCAATTTATATGCTGGGTACCTGCTACATTTAGAGTTTCAAAATCATGACTTTTCTGGTTGTGAGTTTCGATGACTCACAACCAGAACCTGTGTATCCAGTGGTGTGTGTCATGTGTATCCATTACTTAGTGAAAGTGCACCTATGCGCATCATCTGCTCCAGTTGAGCATTTGTTCAGCATTGCTGGAAAATTTTACACTTCTCAGAGAATGAGAATGAAACCTGACAGTTTTGAAGCATTGGTGCTGTTGAAATGCAATAAAGATTATTTTAAATGCAGTATTTATTTTTGAACATTTACTTTCATATAATTTACTTAGACAAACTGAATGTATTTTAATAATATACATGTTTTATAAATCCTGCTATATTTATAAAAAAAAGGTTTTTTTTCCTGAATAATTGGGCTGAATTAAATACAGTCGGACCTCCATATATCAAACTTCCATATATCGAAATTTTCTATATATCCAAATCCTAGCATATTTCCATGTTCATTACATAGAAAATTTGTTTCTATATATCAAAAAAATCTCTATATATCGAAATTTTTCTTGAGACATTCGTAGATTTTTTTTTCCACTTTAGACAGTTTGTCTCATGAAAAATGAAGGTTAGGGAGAAAATTATGCTCACTAAGGTTGCTATGAAACTCATAAGGTATCTGGGGTAGAGGGGTGTGAAGAAAGGTCGTTGTTCCGTTCTGGAGTTCTTAAATTCCGTCAAGTTCATTTCAAATCTTAGTTGTAACCAGTAACACTGTAAAATCAGTTTCAAGTTTGATTATCATTTTTATTAGTCTTTTAGCTTCAGCAAAAATCATTCAGGTTAAGTAGATTGGTTTTTTACTTTTTTGCTGATTACATTGTCAAAACGAAAATACCCTAATGTTGCGGATCAAGTTGAACTGCCGAAGAATGAGGATGTATGAAGGCGCAAAGGTGTAATCTCTGTTATTTTTTTAATTCTTAACTTTCGTTTAATCCGATGCTCAAATAAATTAGAAATTGGGTTTCATACAAGAAAATTAGCTTTAATTTTAATGTTTTAGAAGATTTTTTATGATAAAAACAGGTTGTTTCTATTTATCGAAATTTCCATATATCGAATTTTTTCCCGGAAATTTGCTACTTCGATATATGGAGATCCGACTGTAGTATTATACTAAATTGTAGGGAATAGAATGTAGAAATATAGCACATAAATTTTAGAAGCCGTAACCTCTAAAATTTTGATTGTATGCAAAATAACAATGAATATTTAAATCATGTACAATACGCATTATGATGGGGCGAGACATTGAGATATGGAACATATAATTACTTATGAAGGATATACATATATTGTCCAGATAGTTATGAAGTATTTAAATGCACAATCAAAAATCATTAGGAGAAGGATTCTCATTTAGTTACCGCAAACGAGCCTTTAGAATAATATGTATATGTGCATGTATTTTTTTTTCCACGAGTCTGTAATCGTAATCAAAATCGCAATCGGCACATCATAATTTCAATTGATTACATTTTTTAAATAATCTAATCATTGCAGTAATCCTAATTAAGTTTTGGCAGAGGGTTATAATCTTAATCGTAAACTCCTATTTGTCAAGCTTGTAATCGTAATCAATTAACACATCGTTCAATAAGTCCCGAGACTAACAATGAAAACAACATTTTTTTTTTTAAATCATTTTTATTCGTCAATATAATCTCCTTTTAGAGTGACACAATCTTTCCAGCGCCTTTCCAATATTTCTATTCCATGCTTATAGAAGGATTTCTCCTTTGCCTCAAAATAGGCTTCTGTTTCGGCAAGGACCTCCTCATTCGAGCCGAATTTTTTTCCCTGGAGCATTTTTTTCAGATCTGCAAAGAGCCAGTAGTCGCTAGGGGCTAAATCTGGCGAATACGGGGGGTGGGGAAGCAAATCAAAGCCCAACTCATTAATTTTTGCCATTGTTTTCATGGACTTGTGGCATGGCGCATTATCCTGATGAAAAAGGATTTTTTTCTTTTTCATATGCGGTCGTTTCGCCGCAATCTCCTCCTTCAAACGTACCAACAAGTCAACATAATAATCGCTATTGATGGATTTGCCTTTTTCCAGGTAGTCAATGAAAATGACGCCATTTGTATCCCAAAAAACAGACGCCAAGACTTTGCCAGCAGACTGCTGCGTTTTTGGACGCTTTGGGCGGCTTTCTCCAGCCATGCGCCACTCAGATGATTGCCGTTTCGACTCCGGAGTGAAATGGTGTATCCACGTTTCATCCATGGTCACGTATCGGCGCAGGAAATTTTTTTTATCGTGATTGAATATCGATAAACAGCTCTCTGAGTCGTCAATTCGTTGCTGTTTTTGCTCCATTGAAAGCAATCGCGGCACCCACTTTGAAAAAACCTTTTTCATGCTCAATTTTTCATGAAGGATTTTAAACACGCTTCCAGATGATATTTGTATCATTTCTGCAATCTCACGGACCTTCACTTTGCGATTTTTCATTACTATTTTTAACGTTTCACTCACATTTTCCGGTGTAACGGCTTCCAATGGCCTACCCGAACGTTCCGCATCATTTGTGTCCGTACGACCACGTTTAAACTCAGCAAACCAACGACAAATCGTTGATTTGGATGGACAGGAGTCCTGGTAATGTTTTTCAAGCCATTGCTGGGCTTCTACGGTGTTTTTACCCATTAAAAAACAATGTTTAATTAACACGCGAAACTCGCTTTTTTCCATTTTTCAAACTAATAACAAAATCACTTTACTCTAACCTCTATAACTCTGCTGTTTGTTGTTCAATCGACGTGAAATTTTTACACGTTTCATGTAAAGGTTATGTCTCTAGGGAAACGTGGCTAGTTTGGTACTACTAGCGCCATCTATGGGTTAGTCTCGGGACTTATTGAACGATGTGTTACATTCTTTCGTAATTGACTCCAAGCCTGTTTCACACTGTACCATCTGCAAACAAAACCAAAGGTCCAACATCAAAGAACCAGTGTTAGACAGGAAACTTGCTGAGCAACCCTGGCAAAAGGTTGCAATTAATTTTTTTCATCTCTCATCAGTAACATATCTTTAAATTGTTGATTATTCTTCCAAATATATTGAATTGCAACATTTACACCACACAACAGCTAACACAGCTATCAATGCCTTAAAAACTTGCTTTGCTCGATATGGAGTTCCTGAAGAAATTGTCAGAGACAATGGACCATCATTTGATTCTCAAGAGTTCAGTGAATCCTGTACAAGTTGGGATATATTTCACGACACATCTAGCCCAGGATACCCCCGTTCAAATGGACAGGTTGAAAGATGTGTACAAACCATCAAATCAAGTCTCAACAAAGCTGCTCAAGAAAAGAAGGATTCTCATCTAGTCTTGATGGAATACAGAAACATTCCCATGGATGCTTAAAATACACCGCCAGCTCAGTTATTCCATCCGAGGACTGCAGTTTCGTGCTTTTTAGCACTCATCAGCCCGGAATAGGAATCACATGAGCTGGAGGCGAAAAATCTCTTAAGGGAGCCAAGAGAGCCAAACAAACTGGTAGCTAATGCAGAATTAGCAAACCAGATGAGCGACCGCAGCAATGGTGTGGTTCAACTCAAAGATTGATGGCAAAGCTAAGGTATTTTGTAGTAAGTTACCGCCCTAAAGCCAGGGCTAATGCAAAAAATTTCTGGGCTGATGAGTGCTAAAAAGCACGAAACTGAAGTCCTCGGATGGAATAACTAAGCTGGCGGTGTATTTTAAGTATTTCAGCCTTAGCCCTGGCTTTAGGGCGGTAACTTACTACAAAATATTCCCATGGATGGTTTACCTTCTCCAGATGAGATTTTAATGGGTCGCCAAATTCACACCCTGATTCCTGTCCTACTGTCACTGTTCACACCTCAGTGCTGTCCAAAATCGTCTACATCTCAGACAGCAACATCAACATAAATATGACCTACACACATCCATTAGAGCCATTGCAAAATAATCAAAAAGTAGTTTTCTGGCTTAATAAAGAGTGGTGTAATGGAAAAATTTTCCAGTTTGGACCTGAGCTCAGGTCTTACTGCATAAGAGCTGAAAACAGTAAGAGTATATTGTAGGAATCGTTTTTATATTAAAATTTTCAATTCTACACAGCCTGTTGGCAATAAATCAACAGCAGAGGATCTTTTCATGATTCCAACTAGCAACAACATCACATACCAACAACCCATTGTTCCAATAACTAGCTCTGCTCCAGTGGCTCAAAGTCGTACTCCTCTGGCTACTACAGTCTTAATGACCTACACGGGCCAAATAATTAAACCCCCATCAAGATTTAGAGACTAAATCAACATGGACATTTAATTTTTTTTCTCTTTTAATATTTTAACCTTGTTAGATACTTTTTTGAAATTTCCTTTTCTTTAAAATGTGTTTTTGTATTTGCTCATTATATATGCTTTTTTTTTAAAAAAAAGGAGATGTCATGTATCTGCATTTAACCGTAATCGCTTTCTACCACTGTAACTGTAACCTCTCCCTGACCAATATGTTCGTTGTTTACATCTTCCATCATGCTGTGCTTACATTGTAGCACCAATAAACATAATCTGAATTAATCACATCTATTTCTTTATTCCATAACCATACAAATACATCAACATATTAGGCAGTGAGAAGCAAAGGGATGTAAGTGGCAAAATTAAAAATTTGGAGGTAACCAGTACACATAGTAGGTGAACTTTTCCTCTGTCTTGGGACGGTAGTTGCTGCTAAACAGCATAATTTAGAAAAAAAATTCAATAAAGCCTACCTAGGATGTTATCTTTAAACGCGTTTCACTCAAAACTTGAAAATGTCCACTTACATCCCTTTGCTTCTCACTGCCTCTATATAACAAGATGCAATTTTTTTCGAAAAAGAAGAAGAAAAAAAAAAAAAAACATACAGTTTTCAACAGGATTATCAAAACTAATGTTTTGTAGAAATAAAATTGCAACTATCTGAACTTATTTTGCACACATTTTTTAAAAAACTCAAATTGAAGCAAAATGTAACTTGGTCATTGCTAATTCTATATTAGCTACCAGTTTGTTTGGCACTTTCGACATCCTTAAGAGGTTTTCCACCTCCAGTTCAGTCACTCCTATGCCGGGCTGATGAGTACTAATAAGCATGAAACTGCAGTCCTAGGCTGGAATCGACTGAGCTGGCAGTGTATTTCAAAATGTAACTAGTTGAGCAACTATTATACAACTAAAAACAGTACAACAATGACTAGTGATACTACACATGAAGCAAAGCTACAGATTTTTAAATTTAATATTTACCTTTAAAGAAATGTATTCATCAATCCAAAAACTTTGACAATTCTTTTGGTATATGACAAATCATACAAAAATTTTTCACAGTTAAAATTTTACACGTTAACAATTTTTTAACGTGAAAAATATCATATGATATTCAATAATATTCCTTCAATCATTAAAAAATATTGCATAAAAGTATTTGACTCAAAAACAAATTTCTAAAATAAAAGAATTTTCAAATTTGTAGCAAATGATGGTACAATAATTTTACTGGCGAATAGGGAACCACTGAGCTGGATTTTTTAATTTAAGAAAGCTTTTTCTAATAAATATGTTATTTTAAAACAAATAAAAAGATTCTAACAACTAAGTGCCTATTATTTTAAAAAATAAAACTACCAAGAATTTTTTAAGTACAGAAGATCCTTGTTTTACGCAGGTTTATTTTACGCATATTTGATTATATATGCGGTTGAAGATTTGACACCTTTATTTCATTTTACGCAGATGAGGTATTGCAAATAGACAACCTTTCAAAATCCAAACTTCTAAGATTACAGATAAAACGTTATAAACTGCAGTTAGAAGTGATAATGAGTGGGCTTGGACCATTGGGGACATTTTTTGCCATTGATTCCAGAACTCTTTCCAGAAGTAAAGTCATTAAACTCACACAACTCAGAGCTCACTGGAAGAAAAGCTCTTTGAAGTGATAAAGGAAAACGAAACCAACGAGGATACTGACATTGATGACACAATCAAAAGCTTTCTCACTGAAAATTTTGAGTAATTTCTTGACAATGACAAATTATCTTTCTGATTTGTTAGCAAAATAAGATCCCATCATGGAAATGACGCAAGTGGTCATGGAAGCGTAATGCCTCACAAGGTACAACAGAGAAAAATAATTAATAACTACAAAAAGAATATTATAACCAGCTCATTTTTATAAACACTTAGTTAATTCATGTTTTCTTTATGCACACTGCATTTATATATCGGAATAAGTACACATTAAACATATTATACATACATTTATCTATCACTAGAATGAAATGTTTTTTTCATCAATGGAACCTAACCCCTATTTTAACAATATTAAGTTTTAATTTATGCGGTTTTGATTTACCCGGCATTTCTGTGGAACATAACCCCAACGTAAAATGATGATCCACTGTACTAACAATGAAATTGCTAATAAATAAATAAAATAAACTCATGCAAAGTAGTAGTAACAGGTTTTAAAAAAATTTCAAGAAATATTTTTCTTTTCATTTTAGTATCACATACCTTAGTAGCTCTTTTTTTTTTAAATTTTAATTTGCTTACTTTAGAAACAACATTAAATTACAAACACAGTAATATGTTAAAAGTTACTGGTATAATTGTTTTTCAAATACTAATGTCTTTCTTTTGGATAGTCTTCTTTTTATTTTGCTTGGTGAATTTATATGCTTCTTGTCCAAGCATGCTGACAAACATTTCCTAGAAAATAAAGGAAAAAAATCTTTGTAATTATGTGTGAAGTCCACAATTCATATGAAAGCCCTTATTTAAAAAATATATATAAGATGCACAAAACATTTTATTTTATTTTTTACTTTCTTCTATAACTAATATATAGATGAAAGTATTGGTTCATGCAAATTTTCGAATTTCGAAGGATTCAAACGTTTTGAGGTGTGCCGAGTCCATTTCCACCACTTTTGGAAAATCTCTGCAAGTGTGTGTGTGTGCATTCGTGTGCCCTGCATGTGTGTGACCGGTTTTTGGTTGCTCTACAGCAAAAACTACTGCATGAAATCGAACAAAATTTGGTACATATGTGCTCCTGTGTGAACTTGTCCATTAGTTTTCAGCCTGAATTCCTCCAAGGGGGGTGGAGCAATAGAACGTTTGAGTTATGCGTGCCAGTTATTCCCCAAGAAGTAACTGGCAGAATCAAACAAAATTTTTTCCGTATGTTGCCCCTAGCAGGTACAGGTGCTGATTCAATTTTGGTGTCAATAGCTCAAACAGTGGCTGAGCTATCGAACGTTTTTTTGTTGTCACTTGTGACTGATATATCTCAAGAAATAGTGAATGGAATCAAACAAAAATTTATCAACAAGTAGCCCTTAAAGTGTACAAGAGCTGATTCTGTTTTGGCGTCAATAGGTGAAAAGGGGGTTCTTTCTTTTTCATTGCGAGTGTCATATCTCAAGAAGTAATGCTACGCTCTGGATGAAATTTAGAACAAATGTGAACCTATATGTAAATAGGCCTAGGTTCAATTTTTGTGCCAGTCGCTTCAAGGGGGGCTGATTTTTTTCTGTGCGAATAAAAATAGCTTTATTAATGCAACAATAAGAAAGATAAATCATAATAGACTGACATCTGCATATTTTGTGTGATTTTAATTGTTGGAAAATGATCGAAAAATATGAATGATTTAAAAATTTTAACTGTTGATATCTTGTGTCTGTTAACGAATAAAATGTGTGTAATTAATAAAACCAAGACTTAAAAAATAAACTTTCAATTTTTGCTTTTGTAATCATTCAAAAATTGGTATGGTCGTCCAGTTTTTGTGTGCGTAATTTTGTTTTTGAAAAATCAACAAGGATTGTTTACCCTTTTGAATACTGTGGCGTAGTCGTAAAGTAAGTGTTACTCATACTTTGCCAAGTAATAATACAGTTTACATGGACTGAAAATTTATTCGTGCAGTCTGGGCTATTTTCATATAGTACTAATTTTATAATAATTTTTTACTCATTTTATACTAAAAATCGTGTTAAATATTTTGTCATGAAAAATTAAGTATCCCAAATGATAGACAAATGTCACAAATAGTAATATACTATATAAATAATAGTATATACACGCATACAATGAAAATGCTCCTGCTTTAAATAGTAATCCTGGGCGAATGAAAATACTATGTTTTCCTAAATACAAGTTTGTTATATTACGTTAACTACAGGTTCAAAAAAATAATAAAAAGGTACTTTTATGACAATTTTCTTTATAATTTCATAAACCTCATGTTATTAGCTTTAATTTGATGTATCACTTAAACTATAAAACAATTTTTAAACTTCAACCCTCGTGTCCACGTTTTCATGGAATTGCCTTACTGTAGTTTGATTTATTGAAATAAATGAGACATACAAATAAAGAATTAAAGGATAAACAAAATCTTAGTTTAAAAATTAAATAGCTGTATAAAGTAAAAAATATAAAACAGCAATGTGCAAAAATTTTCGTAAATAATTGCAGATCCCTGTTTAGGTGTACAAGCCCCTTTTACAAAACAATAACTTATGGTTGAAAAGACACCAGACAAAGATGTCTTCTTACTCATAAGCTCATTTATTTCAAATAAAAAAGGTTCCTTGTTGCCCCAAAACAAGTGTCTGCAATTTCACAGACATTAGTGTTCAATGTTTCTAAAACCTAACAATGACTCAGGGAGTTTTCGGGCAATTTTCGATTAACAGCAATACACAGACTAATTAATTTTAAGCGATCTTCACAAAAATCTGAATTTTAATAAGCATTATACAAACCGTCGCTTTAGCAATCAGGAAAGCGGCATCATTACTAGCTACGTGAACGTCGGGATCTAATTTCATCAACTTTTTTATACGAGTCAAAGGAAGCTGAAGAATTTTTTCACTTTCTTCAACAACTTTTTTCGGAGAATTTTGTTCAAGAGAATCATTAAGAAGGTTTGATTCGGTGTGGTCAATTTCAACCGTTTCTTCTACTACATTTGTCTGTAAGTCTACTCGATTTCACTGTCCCTCTTTTCTGCATTTGTTACAAGATCTTCAATACTTTCAGACATATTTAATAAGAAAAGTTTCTAGAAATATAGAGTAGCCTTAAATAACCAAGTATCGTTATTCTGCTAAAATAATTTTAGAAAATTTTCCAAAACATGAAGGGTGGTAAGAAACTTGTACGCCTTTGTGAACGAGAAATTAAAAAAGAATCACAAAAACATATCATCACACAAGAAAATAATTTTTAAGCAGTTCAGTCTCCTGAAAATTTGGAAAATTTCCGCCAAATCGGTAAAGTAAAACAAAACAATTGAAGAAGTAGTTGAAGTACTTTTAACGATTGTTGATGAACAGCTCCATCATAAGGTTGTGTTCGATGAGCGACCGGTAGCTAACCGGTAAAAATAATGCCGCAAAATGATGACGTCACGTCGTATACTTTAGCATTAACTGACGTCACAGCTGTCACGTGATCAATCTACCGGTCGCTACCGAATGAGCTTGTCGAGCGTAAGCTAAGTCTTTAACTTTTAATTTTCAAAAATTTGAAATTGATTATCACATTCAAAACCTAATTTATTTAATAATTTTATTTTACTAATAATATCAGTTTTTTTTTGCCTCTGTAAAATATTTTTAATAATAATATTTTATTGGCATTTACTGCAACTTTCATCAGAGTTTTGTTTATTGTTTATCCGAATCTGTCAAATTTTCGCGCGAGTGAGAGTCAGAATTAAAATTAAAAATACACGCTTCATCTTTTTCTTACAATGTGACTAGGATTGAATCAAGTTTTCGAATTTGTTTCAGAAAACTTGGTTTTCAGAACAAAACCTTTGCTTTCAAAAATGTCTTGGCTTACTTTTTTTAAACGTACTAAAAAGTCCAAAGCCGATTATGAACTGTTGAAAAATTGCTTGCTGAAAATTAAAAAAGAAGGACTAAAATTAAATCTTAGTGAAGATGAAATACTTGCGTTAGTAATGACGAAGTTAAGGAAACCAAAAGCAAAAATCTCATACTTGAAAATGTTTCTAAATACTAACGTGTTACTATTTTTTTTGATTATAGGAACTATTTCTGCAATCGTTTTAAACGGCAAGGAATTTTCATTAAATCGTTGTATAATTGAAAACAATTATTTCATCATGGAGATGACGAGACCTATTACAGACTGCAATATATGCAAGAATATTGACAGTTTTTCGATTCTTGAAAATGTTACCAAGCAACAATTTTCAAAATATGCTTACTTAGGACATCCTTTGCTTATTAAAGGTGGCTGTTCGAATTGGTCAGCACTGGAGGTATTTAATTATGATTTTTTTAAAGAATTGTATTCATCAACAAAAGGTGCTTTTGAAAGCGTGGAAGTTGAATGTCAATTTTTTCCTTTTCGCACAACATTTCTTAGCCTACAAGAAGTATTTAATATGCCTGAGAGTAGAGCTAAAATGACAACACCTGATGAAGAGACTTGGTACATTGGATGGTAGGTTTACTTTCAGTTTTTGATTTCTTTAAATTTGAAATGCACCAAATATCATACAGTCAGATCATGATTTAATGAGATAAATAAATACCTTTGTGCTGAAAAGTAAAGTAAGAAATACTTTACTTTGATATTTCAGAGTACTGAGTTTTAGATGTTTGAAAATTTCTTTGAAACCCGACTTGAAATAGTTCTATTTCAATTTTATCGAGAGAAGAAAATACTGTATCATTTACAGCCTGCTACAGGAGATATGTTAAAAGAGAGAAATATGTCAAATTAACAAAAAAAAAATAATAATAAATAAAATAAAATAAAATAAATAAATAAATAAAAAATAAAAATCAACTTATAAAATAATTCGTTATTTTGGGGTTTATTATTTGGTAACTAGAGGGTTTTTCTCTTCATTTTAGTTGATGAAAAAGAAAAATTCATAAATAGGGGTTTGTTAAATCAGTATCTGACTGTATTATACCAAATGCCCAGTATTCGGTTAAAATTGCAACCAAATATTCTGTCATATACCGAAAATTCACTTTACCTGTTTAGTTATAATGTTTGCATTTTTATTTCATACTAAAATAGAAAATGTTTATATTTTTTCCTAGCTTTATCTACAATAAGTGTAACTATTAATTTCAAATAAAGAAAATAACAAGTCATTACTAAAGTGAAGTCCATTGATATGCAATTTTGCATAATCTGGTAATTAATTTCTTTCCTGATGCATGATTTATAATAAGTGATAAACATAGATGTGATGTTATAAAGAATCTTGAATTTATACAAACCTGAGTTCTTAATATACAGTGAAGCACTGCTTATATGTTTCTCTTTTATACGTTTTTATGAATTATGCAGTTTTTAAATTTGTCCCTGCACAGTCTAATACACATTAACCTATACCTATTATAGGTTTTTTTCATCTGTACACTTTTTTCATACAGTCCCTTCAAAAACGTATAACCGGTGCTTCACTGTAATTTCAAATTACAGTTTATTCAAGTGATTTTCTGCTACCTTAGTATCTTCAGTCACATATCAACCGATAATTTAATATCTCAGTATTTGCTCTTGCATTAAAATTGCTTGGAATATAATAACATTACATAAAAAGTAGTCGAAAACTTTGTACTGCATTGTGAATAAAATATGACAACGTATATAAAGTACAAATTGAGAATGGAAAAAGGTTAAAAAACCAGCAAACAGCTGTTTCGGCACTCTAAAATACAAGTGCCATCATCAGTGCATTAAAAACGAAGACAGGTTCACCCGACTAAAACACAGTCAAAACTGTCGACTGTGTTTTAGTCGGGTGAACCTGTCTTCGTTTTTAATGCACTGATGATGGCACTTGTATTTTAGAGTGCCGAAACAGCTGTTTGCTGGTTTTTTAACCTTTTTCCATTCTCAATTTGTACTTTATATACGTTGTCATATTTTATTCATTATAATAACATTAGTAAGAAACAATATGAATCAGTTGTGTACTGTGGTACTGTTTTATAAGTTTCATTCATTGTATATGAATTATGTATTTGTTTACCAATTGCCAATCATTTAAATTTGTTTGCTCTTTGGTTACAGAACATTAAAGTATTCAACCGAACTGAATATTTGGTTTATCTGCCAAATAGGCAGTATGCAGAATACCAACTAAATATTCAGTGCCAGTGCTGAATAGAGCTGCCGAGCGTCAAGGCAGCCCCCTTATCAGTTTTGGTTGCTGCCCCCCCCCCTCCCATTAAACTTATAAAATTCATAGTACTCTGATTCCAAATTGGGCCCCAAAAGACGTCGGGTCCATAGTTTCCATCTAGACTGACATGGTCTCTCGTCGACCCTGGTGCTGAATCTCCAATTTTTTTAGGCCAACTGTGGCCCCTGGACATCTTTTTTCAAGTTTTTATATTCCGTTTAAAAGCCACAGAAATAGGCTGAATTTGCCGCCCGGAGAAGTTGCTGCCACAGACATCCTTCACTGTCCACCTATATATATATCCCCAGCAGGGTTCGCCAATATATATCAGTCAACATGTATCATGATATATATCGCATTATATATCTGATATTTATTTTGAAAATATCATGATATTTTTGATATCTATTGTTTCAACTACGGTATTTTCGATGTAAATATTATATTAATCATAGTAATATTGTTCATTTATTATTAAAAATAACCAAAAAGTAATGTACTATATTGTTATGATTTATAAATGCATCATTGATACAACGAGTAATATAATATTCCTTTTTATTTTATATTCATAAAATTATTAGTAATGTAACAATTTTAATTCAGATTAAAAGTGCCCTATTAAATATTAAACGTTGATCAGAAAAAAAAAGTGCCTAATTGACTGACACATATTTTTTATTTCTGAATCATATAGCTGTGTAAAAGTAGCTAACAGAATTTAAAATGAGTAAAACGGCTAAATTGCTAAATTAACTCCATTAAAATTGATAAAACTGCAAAACGAAATATACAAATACAAAAGTGACGACCAGCAACAGGCTCTGGGCCCAGCTAGGCTGGTTCCTAGTCAATTTACAATCCCCAGTGAAGATCAATGGCCCTCTTAAAACTATCTACTCCCTTGCTCATTACCACCTCTTCCGGTAAGCTGTTCCAAGGTTCCACTACCCTGCTAAAATAATAATTTTTCCTAACATCCATGTTAGCCTGAGATTTAAATAGCTTAAAACAATGACCCCTTGTCCTGTTTTCAGTGCTAAACTTCAGCCCCGTAACATCTTTCATTTTAATAAATTTAAACAACTGAATCATGTCCCCTTGGTCTCTTCTTTGCTCAAGACTGTACATTTTTAGCCTTCTACGCCTGGAATCATAATCTAAGTGGGAAAGTCCACTTATTAGCCTTGTAGCACGCTTTTGAACCCTTTCCAATACATTAATGTCTTTCTTAAGATAAGGAGACCAAAACTGAACAGCATACTCCAAATGGGGTCTTACCAAACTTCTATATAAGGGCAGAAGAACGTCTTTAGATTTGTTTGAAATAGATCTATTGATAAACCCAAGCATCTTATTGGCTTTGTTGCTAGCAATGCTGCACTGTTGGCTAAACTTTAAATCCTGACTTATTAGGACCCCCAGATCAGTAACTTTGTCTGCCTGATTTATGACTGAACCCTGTAAACGATATCTCATACGCTAATTTCCAAGACCTAAGTGTAGCACTTGACATTTCCCTACATTAACAGCCATACCCCATTTATCAGCCCACTCCGCAATATGATCTAGATCGTCTTGCAGCTGATTTGCTTGTGCTTCATTATCTATAATCCCCATAACTTTGACGTCATCAGCAAAACAATTCAAAAATGTTCCCAAAAATGTTTTTATGAATATCGACCATAAAAACAATGAACAAAATAGGCCCTAACACTGATCCCTGAGGAACCCCGCTTAAAACCTCACTTCATTTAGAATAATTTCCCCTTACAACTACCCTTTGTTTCCTTCCGATCAGCCAGTTTTTTACCCAAGTGAAAGTTTTCCCTCCTATTCCTATATCAGCTAATTTGCTAAGTAGAGCAACATGCGGTACCTTATCGAAAGTTTTTTGAAAATCAATGTAAACAACATCTACATGCTTCTTATTGTCTAAAGCAGTGGTAACTTTGTCATAGAAATGTAATTAATTAGTTGCACGAGATTTTTACCTTTCCTAAAACCGTACTGGAAACTAGTCAATAGATTATTAGTCTCTAAAAAATTTACTATCTTAATTTTTAGATATAAATAATGAAAGAAACCTTATTTTAAGTCTACATATTGTAATAATAATTTTAGTAAATAAAGAGGGAGTTGAGGATTTACTATTTGGAAGACTTTAATTTGTGCTGGGTGAAAATATTGGATATATATCAAAATATCCGATATATATCAAAATATCTGATATATATCAAAATATCGGATATTTTTGAGCCCTGATACCCAGACATGAACGTTATTGAGCAGCATACAGTCTGCCCATAGTTGCTATGACGATGGCCAACGTAGTTAATACGAGCCTATCTAAATGAGGAGTAAAGTAAATATTTCATGTGCATGGTTCAGTTATTTTAATGGGACTCTGGCTTAATTTAGAGGTTTACACGCATCGGCAAAAACTGGCATCCCTGAATACTAATAGATGCGTCCATTTCCGCCTATAAAACGGATGTTAGCCTTTCCCTCCAATCTATGGTCAGACACATGGGTGCTCATATGCAAAATTTTAAGGGGGGGGGGGCTCAGAATCTTTCCCCATCGTTTAGCAGGATATTTTTCTCATAGAAACCGATTTCAATACAGATTTGAGTTATTAAAATTTGACATTTTTAATAACTTATTCATTAATGACTGGAAAAGAAATTTTTTACATTTTTGCAAAAAAAAAAAAAAAAAGCACTAAAAGCAAGGAAGTTCTCCTTTCTAAGGGTGGGGCTTGAGCCCCCACTTGCCCCCTATATGGACGCCCTTGGTCAGACAGTATCTGCGATTCTTTCTCACGTTGCTTCAGAAGAGATCATCTCCACCTACAATAGATTTTTGCGGATTGTTCTGTAGGATTTGTGGTGCAAATGATCTCCAACATTACTCCAGACATTAGTACATCCCATAAAAACCCTATTTTCAAATGTGTTCTGTGCATTTTTATCTTGTTTAAAATCTGATGTAGTCCTAGCAGGGGTGCTTAGTGCCCATATTCCGCAAGAGTAAGAGCACACCCTCAAATACCATAAAAAAAGAGAGACCCTCCCCAGGGTAGCAGCTCTCCCTTTGTGTGGTTCAAAAAAACTTTTTTCCAGCTGGAGTTTAGGACACCCCCTATTTTTTTTACACATACTAATAGTATTATGCTTTAAAAGTTTTAGCTTATTACTTAAATTTTAAGACGGTGCTCAATGACCCCTCAATTTAACATTAGCCGTAGCATAGAAAATGCCACAAATTGAGAAATATTTGATTTCCCCAGCTGTTTTTTTTTTTTTTTTGTAAATAATTGTTTTATTGCAATGTATATGCATATTTCTAGTGCATATTATAATATGTAGCATTGTTTTTTCAGTTCGAAGTATTATTTTAACCCCCCTTCCCATACTATTGAAGTTTGGGGGAGGGGGCGTTGAGCACCCTCTTTCAGTTGAAATAGGAAGCTAAAATTCTTCCATTATTTTGCTGTCCACAAGTCTAAAAATATTGAGGTGTGTCCCGGTATCTAGGAGAAATGATTTTTTTGCATGTATTTTTGAACCAACTTACTCTCCCTGCAACCCTACACCCCCCGGGACTACACCACTGCTTAAAAGATTATCAATTTTTCTACTTTTAACTTTCTTACTCAGCTTCAAATTTTAGTAAAATATAATACATGACATATGACGGTTTTTGATTAGACCTTTAGACAAGTGCTGTAGTGTGGGGGGGGGGGGGAGGGATAGAATCCCCAGAAATAATTTATTATTTTTATTTCAAAATGGTACAAATGTGATGTGAATAGGTTTTAAATCACCTTTTATTTCGTGGTTCCCCCCAAGCATTTTTTTTTTCAACTACAGCACTGAGTTAGGCATTTTAAGGCTAGTACTGTAGTTGGAAAAAGCAATCGGTGAGAGTCCATGGCGCAAAATGCGCTGTTTAACTTTTTAAGTGACAGGATTTTGACAGGGTTTCTGATATCTTTTTTTCTTGGGGAGGGGGGGGGGACGTACTTCTCAGCATTTGGACGGGGGAGGGGTGAGCCATTGGGGGAAGAGTTTTGGTTATGCCCACAAAAAAGTCAGTTTAGATTAATTAGCAAGCTTTAATTTAAAAAGCAGTTATTTATTGTTATTGTTTTCAAAAGGTGGGTTTAAACCAGTTTACAGTAAAATTGCATTATTTTTAAATAATGAACGAAATATTTCATGGAAACGGCGTAAAAGGCTGTTGATAGCGAGAGAAATTGCATCACTTATCAAAAATTAAAACTTAGTAAAAATTTATTGGATTGAAAATGCGACATTACTGTTCAATCCCCCTAATAGAAGGGGGCATAGCAGTTTTTGACAAAAAAAAAGGGGGGGGGGGAGGTTCCGCCGGCTTACAAAAATGGGGAAAACACTGGGTTAAACTTTGCTCTTGAGTTTTTCAAAAGGTTTTCTCAAAAGACGCTACTACACCTTGTGTATCTGAAATTTTTTGTTCTCTTGCTTCACAGGAGCAACTGCAATCCAGACATTTCTTCTGTTTTGAGACAACATTACTCAAAGCCTCATTTCCTCCCAGACGATTCTGAACTGAGTGCCATCGATTGGATATTCATGGGGTATCAAGGTCCCGGAGCCAGCATGCATCTGGACTATGTTCGAAGGCCGTCGTGGCAAGCGCAGATTCGGGGGACCAAGAACTGGTACCTCCTGCCTCCACCCGAATGCGAAGACGTGTGCACCCCGATGAATATCAGTGTGCACCGCGGGGACATTATTTTGATCGACACTAATCAGTGGTATCACACCACTGTAATTGATGGCAGTGAGATGAGTGTCACCCTTGGTTCAGAGTATGATTAAAATCGTGAAAACAAAAGAGTTACGTTTTTTGTTGTCAAAATTTAGGTATAGTAGAGCATCGATTATCTCAGTGGTATCACACCATTGTAATAGATGGCAGTGAAATGACTCATCCTTAGTTCAGAGTATGATTAAAATCGTGAAAAGGAAAGGGCTAAATTTTTTGTTATCAGCATTTAGGTATAGTAAACCACCGATCATCTTAGTGGTATCACCCCATTGTAATAGATGGCAGTGAGATGAGTGTCTCCCTTGGTTCAGAGTATGACTAAAATCGTGAAAACAAAAGAGTTACGTTTTTTGTCGTCAAAATTTAGGTATAGTAGAGCATCGATTATCTCAGTGGTATCACACCACGTAACAGATGGCAGTGCAATGGTGTCACCCTTGGTTAAGACACTCTAAGTATGATTAAAACGGTGAAAGCAAAAGAGTTATGTTTTTTGTTGTCAAAATTTAGGTATAGTAAAGCACTGATTATCTCAGTGGTGTCACACCATTGTAATAGATGGCAGTGAAATGATTCATCCTTGGTTCAGGGTATGATTAAAATCGTGAAAACAAAATTGTTAAGTTTTTTGTTGTCAAAATTTAGGTATAATAAAGCATCAATTATCTCAGTGGGGTCACACCATTGTAATAGATGACAGTGAAATGAGTCACCTTTGGTTCAGAGTATGATTAAAATCGTGAAAAGGAAAGGGCTAAATTTTTTGTTGTCAAAATTTAGGTATAGTAAAGCACTGATTATCTCAGTGGTGTCACACCATTGTAATAGATGGCAGTGAAATGATTCATCCTTGGTTCAGGGTATGATTAAAATCGTGAAAACAAAATTGTTAAGTTTTTTGTTGTCAAAAGTTAGGTATAATAAAGCATCAATTATCTCAGTGGTGTCACACCATTGTAATAGATGACAGTGAAATGAGTCACCTTTGGTTCAGAGTATGAATAAAATCGTGAAAACAAAAGGGCTAAATTTTTTGTTGTCAACATTTAGGTATAGTAAATCACCGATCATCTCAGTGGTATCGCCCCACTGTAATAGATAGCAGTAAAATGATTCTCACTCTTAGTTCAGAGCATGATTAAAATGGTAAAAACTAAATAGTTAAGTTTTTTGTTGTCAACATTTAGGTATAGTAAAACATCGATCATCTCAGTGGTATCACACCACTGTAATTGATGGCAGTGAGATGAGTGTCACCCTTGGTTCAGAGTATGATTAAAATCGTGAAAACAAAAGAGTTACGTTTTTTGTTGTCAAAATTTAGGTATAGTAGAGCATCGATTATCTCAGTGGTATCACACCATTGTAATAGATGGCAGTGAAATGACTCATCCTTAGTTCAGAGTATGATTAAAATCGTGAAAAGGAAAGGGCTAAATTTTTTGTTATCAGCATTTAGGTATAGTAAACCACCGATCATCTTAGTGGTATCACCCCATTGTAATAGATGGCAGTGAGATGAGTGTCTCCCTTGGTTCAGAGTATGACTAAAATCGTGAAAACAAAAGAGTTACGTTTTTTGTCGTCAAAATTTAGGTATAGTAGAGCATCGATTATCTCAGTGGTATCACACCACGTAACAGATGGCAGTGCAATGGTGTCACCCTTGGTTAAGACACTCTAAGTATGATTAAAACGGTGAAAGCAAAAGAGTTATGTTTTTTGTTGTCAAAATTTAGGTATAGTAAAGCACTGATTATCTCAGTGGTGTCACACCATTGTAATAGATGGCAGTGAAATGATTCATCCTTGGTTCAGGGTATGATTAAAATCGTGAAAACAAAATTGTTAAGTTTTTTGTTGTCAAAATTTAGGTATAATAAAGCATCAATTATCTCAGTGGGGTCACACCATTGTAATAGATGACAGTGAAATGAGTCACCTTTGGTTCAGAGTATGAATAAAATCGTGAAAACAAAAGGGCTAAATTTTTTGTTGTCAAAATTTAGGTATAGTAAAGCACTGATTATCTCAGTGGTGTCACACCATTGTAATAGATGGCACTGAAATGATTCATCCTTGGTTCAGGGTATGATTAAAATCGTGAAAACAAAATTGTTAAGTTTTTTGTTGTCAAAAGTTAGGTATAATAAAGCATCAATTATCTCAGTGGTGTCACACCATTGTAATAGATGACAGTGAAATGAGTCACCTTTGGTTCAGAGTATGAATAAAATCGTGAAAACAAAAGGGCTAAATTTTTTGTTGTCAACATTTAGGTATAGTAAATCACCGATCATCTCAGTGGTATCGCCCCACTGTAATAGATAGCAGTAAAATGATTCTCACTCTTAGTTCAGAGCATGATTAAAATGGTAAAAACTAAATAGTTAAGTTTTTTGTTGTCAACATTTAGGTATAGTAAAACATCGATCATCTCAGTGGTATCACACCACTGTAATAGATGGCAGTGAAATGAGTGTCACCCTTGGTTCAGAGTATGATTAAAATGGTGAAAGCCAAACAGTTGAGCTTTTTGATGTCAAAATTTAGGCATAGTAAATCACCGATTATCTGGATGCTGATTAACTGGGTGTGAAATTAATCGGATTGATCATGGTTCTCGTTCCATCGGTATATTTTTTGTTGTGAAAATTTTAACTGTAGCAAACGTTGTTTACTTGTTTAACTGGTTGTCCAGTTTTTCATATCGACTAGAAAGTCCATGCTCTCTCTCTCACCTCTGATTTTGCCTATTTTTTAAATAATGAATTTTACAGTGTAATTCTATAGCTGTTAGGGAACATTCCCTCTCAATGGCTGCTCTCAACTCATTGACAGTGGCAAGTTTTGAGCTGTAAGCATTGTGCTTGACATGCCTCTACAGAGAAAAAAAAACATCGGATTTAATCTATAGTCTGTCGAAGAGTGTATGGAAATTAATCATCCTCTGCAAATTTTGTTTGGTACCTCTAACAAAATTCAATTCTCCGGTTATCTTCATAAATAGTCTGCACAAACCTAGGACTAAACCTTTCCAATTGGGCTTACATCAAAATGTGATAGTCGCTCGGTTGTCTCAGGAGCCGCTTGCCGAACAAATTTTCTAAGAGACTGACGGAGTATTTCAATAACTTATCTTGCTCGTGTGAGGCTGCAGACGATCGTAGTCATCCGAAATGATTCTCATCGACATTCTCAACTTTTCCTTCTTTTTAACACTTATTCAGCAAACGAATAATTGTGACGTGAGTTTCGTTGGTACACCTCTTTGAAATTCCTTTAAGCTGTTTTTGTACTTCCCTCATGTTCTCGGTTTTCCAGTTGCACTCAAAATAATGGTTAAAGACAGACTTAACTTTGAGCAAGGAAAATTCACTCTTAAGTGTAACTGTGTATGAGAACATGGCACTCATAAATTCTTTGAATGTTTATGACGGCCACAATTTTTTTCCGTTTTTCAAGTGGCTTAAAATAATGGCTTAAGATAGACTTAACTTTGAGTAAAGAAAATTCACTTTTAAGCCATCACTCTTGAAAAACGGACAAAAATATTGGCCGTCATAAACATTCAAGGAATTTATGTGTGTCATGTCAGACTTAACTTCGAGCAAGGAAAATTCACCCTTAAGTGAAACTGGAAAACTGAGAACATGACGCATACAAATTTTTTGAATATTTATGACGACCACAATTTTTTTTCCCCGTTTTTCAAGTGCTTAAAATAATGGCTGAAGCTAGACTGAACTTTGAGGAGTAAAAATTAACTTTTAAACCACCACTCTTGAAAAATGAACAAAAATTGAAGCCGTCATAAACATTCAAAGAATTTTTATGAGCCATGTTCTCAGCTTTCCAGTTGCACTTAAGAGTGAATCGCCTTTACTCAAAGTTACGTCAGTCTTCAGCCATTATTTTAAGCCACCACACTTGAAAAACGGACAAATTTTGGCCATCATAAACATTCAAAGAAAGTACATACATTTTTAGGAGGACACTGTTATATTAACGCAAAAATATTTCTTCTGAGTAAATGAAAAAACGTAAATAGAAGTATACAAATAAAGAAAGAGAGTTGAAGAAATAGTTAATTTTTTTTTAAACTCTCTTTAGCTCTTTTATTTACCTTACAATTACGACGGAATCTTACAATCCGTCGTAAGGCCCGTTTTTGCAAATACATCGGTTATGTTTTACTGCAAAACGGGTTATACGGCAAATGTAGCGTATCAACGGTGAAGCGAAGATACAGGACACCTTCCGAAAACATTTAACTTTCTTTACTATTATGTGTGTTTTTTTTTAATTAGAGAATTTTCAATAGAGTACTAATTGTAGCTAGAAAATAAATTTCGAGATTTAAACACATTGCTAGCAACTCAAAATGCACAACAATACTTAACTTTAAACAAAGCACATTGTTTTACTTATCGTAAATTTAAAAGTGTTCCGAATTTTCAAAAAACTGTTTTGCAAAATTAATTATTATTATTTTGTTATTTTTAAAAGGCAACGGACAATTAAATTAGCTTTAATTATTATAAATCATTTAAATAAAGCCAATGACGAAAATTGGTATCTTGAACAAATCATCAATTTATTTTTAAAAACCCGAGACAAAACACTAAACTTGCGTTGGTTTTTTTTATTTTAAAACCTTGAAAGAACAATTTCTTGAAAACACATTTTGAGATATTCCACACATGTGTTTAGGAATTTCAGGAAACGCTTTACGTCCAAGAAAGAACTTGTAATTATTACTTGGAGGATGGATTTAAAATTACATACTATTGCTAAACAGTGCTTCTTACATAATTTCCTTTGTCAAAAAATCGCAGAATTAGTGCCTTAAATAGTGTTGTATGTTTCAGAATAAAAAAATATTTTTGGATGTGTCTTTCTTTATGTTATTCCGTTACTGAGTTATTTTTCGCATTATTTCTTTGAATAATTTGTTTGTTTGTAACAAAATTTTCAAATTTGATAACTATATAGGCGCAGGAGCGCAGTAAAGATGTTTGCGTCATATTGAACGTTAAATATATTGATGTGTTAAGACTGCATAGTGCATGTGTGATAATTGTATGATCAATCCCCCACCCTCAGAGAAAATTCAGCCTGTGCTAGTATATGATATGTTTTACTGTTGGTAAACTTTCTCCTAAAAGTTCTTTTCTTTTTTCGGAAGAAAAAATAAAAATAAGAGCATGAATAAAATAAAACAAAATGTTTTATAAATCTAAAGGTTATTTCTGTAAGCTTGAGGTTTGCATTAAAAAGTTTCTAATAAAAAGCGAAATGATTTCTTGATTTCAACAATTTGCTGTTGATCTTAATATCTTCATATTTAGGTTAATTTTAAAGCAGCCAGCAACATTTAAATTAAAAAGAGAGAGGAGGAGAATATAAGCGTTATGGTAAGAGCTCTATTCGGACAAAGCTGTATATCGCCTATTTTTTTCCGTCAAATTTTTACTTCCTTTTACAAAAAAGGAAGTATTGTATTCGCGAAAAAATTTTCACTCAAAAATCGACCTTAAATTTCCATTTTGCTCACCCCCGAATATGTTATGTTTTTTTTTTTTTTTTTTGACTCGACCACACGTGGAAAAGTGCCTAAGAACGTATAGATACGCAAAATATCCATTTTGACGATTCCCGGTTAGTTACAACGAGTTTTCTCGCGACGTCTCTATGTACGTATGTATGTATGTGCGGATATGCGTATGTGCGTATGTATGTCGCATAACTCAAGAACGGTATGTCCTAGAAAGTTGAAATTTGGTACTGGTATGTCCTAGAAAGTTGAAATTTGGTACGTAGACTCCTACTGGGGTCTAGTTGTGTACCTCCCCTTTTGGTTGCATTCGGGTGTTTCTAAGGGGGTCTTTTTCCCTTTTTTTTGGGGGGGGGGAATCATTGTTAATTTCGATGTAAACTCAAGTGGTGTTACAATTTGGTGGACACTTGGCGATATATCGCCAGTATCAGGGTTCGTACGCCCTTGAAAAACCTTGAAAAGTGCTTGAAAAAAAAAGTTCATTTTCAAGTGCTTGAAAACCTTGAAAAAGTTTTAAAACCTTGAAAAAGTTTCTTAGTGCTTAAATTCTCTCAAAAATCAACGAATTGTGCTTAAAAGTTTTAAAAAAGTATTTCACCAATGCAATTTTCTGAACATGTGTTCAGTATGCAACATCGCGAAAAATTGCTTCCGTGTTTGGGATTTTAATCCTTTTGCATCTTTTAAATATTTTGATGTTTTTTACAACCAAAAGATATTTTGACATCTGGTACCTTAGATTAGTTCATTTTTTGTTTAATTTCATTAATTAACAAAGAAATTAATTTGGAAACCATGACAACATTGAACTTACTCGGGTTTCGCGGAAAATTGCTCTTGTGTTTGAAATTTCAATCTTTTTGCATCCTGCAAATATTTAAATATTTTGGCTAATCAAATGTTATTTTCGCATATGCTACCTTAGATTAGTATGATTTTTGTTTAATTTTAATAAAAAACAAATAAATTTATTTCATGGGAAACATGCCACGTCGAACGAGCTCAGACTTCGCGAAAAATTGCTTCTCGTGTTTGAAATTTCAATCTTTTTGCATCTTGCAAATATTTAAATATATTCACTAATCGGATGTTATTTTCATATTTGCTACCTTAGATTAGCATATTTTATGTTTAATTTTAGTAAAATATAAGTTTATTTTATGGAAAACATGACAACATTAAATTTAATTCGCGAAAATTTGCTTCCCTTGTTTGAGATTTCAATCCTTTTGCATTTTGTAAATATTTTTATATTTTTGGCAATTAGTAGTTATTTTGACACTGCTACATCAGATTACAGTACAACCTCGATATCTCAAATCTCTCGAGACGGGAAAAAAATTCGAGATATCGAGTTTTTGAGTTATATCAAGGTTTTTAAAAAAATACACTAGAAACTCTCACAATTACACACATGTACGCTATATGCATTTATATATGTACTATGAGACCACTTTGAATTACGATTAATAAAGTAGTCTTCAATATTTTACTAGATTTTAAATTTTATAATTGTCCAAAGTGCAAAAGAAGAAATTTTGAAATGAACAACAATTTAAACTTGGCTTTTTACCTAAAAATTTAAAGATTCTTATCTTCAACTAGTAGCTCCCCACATTCAAAAACTTTTCAGCAGCCATTTTGTAGGAGTTAAAAAAGCAGAAAGATGAAAATGAGGAATGCATTTTCTGTTTTCACTTGAAAAGTGACTGGCGAAAAATCAACCCCCTTTCCTCAAAATGGACAACATGTTCGAGAGAAATGCACAAAGATTCTAAACTCTGGGGGAAAACACAGCACCCCTTTCATACCAACACTCCCCTATTATCTTGGTTCAATCCTCTAATCACAAAGTTTCCAAGAAGGGAGATGAAAATTGGTCCCTGGAACTGATTTTACTACAAAAATTGCCAAAGAAAAAAGACAACTGAAACTTGCTTCTGTGCAAAACTTTCAACATATCAAGGGTTTCGAAAAATAAATTTCGAGATAACTATGGAAAATACAGGTGTATAACAGGGGTGGTTGTATTATGATTATTTACTTGAAATCCAGTAGTGTTCGTTTTTATGCTTTTACCTCCCTATATCTCCAATTTTCCCCTTTTCCTCAAATGTTCAAAATTACTACTTTATTAAGGTTGTGGGTACTTGGAGCAGCTTACTGAAAGAGGCTTTAATCAGCAAAGGGGTAGATAGCTTAAGGAGGGTCATTCATCTTCATTTGGATCTAATAAATTGACCAGGACCAGCCTAGCTAGTCCCAGTGCCTGTTGCTGGTTATCAACAGGCACTGGGCATGGTATTTCTATGCAAAATATTTTGACTTAATAAACTATTTTATGAATTGTATGCATAGCAAAAGTTATTGTTGTACATATGTATATTCAAGTAATAGGGGTCTTAGTTTTAAAAATTATTCCCCCCCCTCGCCCCATTTTGCTCTTTGAAACTTTCAGGTAATTTTTTATGAACTCACAAATCACAATCACACCTGAATATTATTGCCTTTCTAAATTTAAATTCTAATTTCAACAATAACCCATTTGTTCCCAAAATAAAACTACTTTTGTCATAACATATGTCAACTTCTTGTGAATCTTTTCAATTTCGAAATATGGCTCTATAAATCTGAACTTGCACATTTATTGACTATTGCAAGTTAATCAATGAAAGCTGAATAGGCTCAAGTTTGCATTCAGAGTATTTATCACTGTTTAAGCTGCTTTTGTATATTTTGAGGTGTAGAGACTGGACTGTGGACTTTCATAAACTTTTCTTACTTCCTAATTTTTAAATTTACTCGAGGACAGTTGAAATGCCTTATTGGCTGAACAGCTAATAATACATACATACAAATAATTGATTTGCATACTTATAAATGATTTGCAAACCTAATATTTTTAGAACTTAATAGTGCAAACTGAAATAACTTTCTGGGTAGTGTTTTTGTCCTAACCGCCCTTATATCGTAATAAACCACTCTATAGCTATTGTTAATAAATGTTAAAACGGGGGGGGGGGAGTGACTTCAAAAACTCCTCTCTGGCAATGCCATTGAACTTGGGTATTTTAGTTTCTTCCCATGAAAGTTACAAGCACTTATGAAAGGTTTTTTTTTTTAAGTATTAATTTGCTGATTCTAGAAAATATACAAACCTCTGACTGCTGCAACCTTTGAAAAACCTCAAAATTAAACCTCTTGGTATCTGCTTCTCTTTATGACCAAACTTTTCAAACATTTTCAGAAAAACTTTCGACGCAGTAGATCTTTCATCAAAGTGTCTCTCGTTGTAAAAAAAGCAATTTTGTTTTCCTATACTTTTTTGTATTATTGCCTTATTTCTATGTGTTTGTAGTAAATGAAATCTGCATACAATATTTTTAGTACAAATTTCTGATATTGCCTTGAAAACAAAATTTTTTACCTTGAAAAGTACTTGAAAAGTGCTTGAATTTTTTTCTGCCTAAAGGGTATGAACCCTGAGTATTATGGTCGCCAAGTTTTTTCGCCAACTTGGCGACAAATTTGGCGAGTTTTTTTTTTTTTTTTAATCTGGTTTCAATTTGGTTACTGTTGGTGGTATTTAGAGAGTAAACTATTGAATCACATTAAAATTGTCAATAATAGGAAAATGACATTAAATTGGAGTAAAAGGAAGTCATATGAGGCACACATCAGCTCGTTAATTTAGCTTTTATTGACTGCTTTAGAAATAACCTAAATATTATGATGTTCAGCCTTAGCCCATTTTATATGTTATTTGTTTAATCCTTATTTTCATTAATTCCGACTACTTATATCCTCTATTAGTTCGGATTAATTAATTAGGCTTTAAGGTAAGTGCACCTATAGTGGATATGCACCAAAAGCTCACAACATCTTTGAAAAAAGAAAGATAATAAAACTTTTTTCCCTAGCTACGTAGCCCCCAAATAAGGAGGTAGTTTTTAGGGGGACCATCTAGCTAGGTAAAAGGTCTTATTATCTTGATTTTTCGAAGACGCTCTCCGCTTCTAGTGTGGTATCGGAAACAAATTGAAATTTCGGCTGTTTTCAATGTCCGATACGTATATTAGTTTAAAATGGGTTTCTTTACTAGCGTAAAATTAAGTATTTTTTTCGCCAAATGATGAAAATTTTGCCGAATGGAACACAAAATTTCGCCAACTACTAATTTTGCCAAATAGAGCTCCAAATTTTGCCGAATGGTGAAAATTTTACCGAAATCAGGAAATTTTTGACTTCCCATCGGGGAGCCCCGGGTAGTATCTACTATAGGTGCTCTTTCCTTAGTATTTTTTTTAAAAAGTCCCTTTCACTCAGCAGTGCCCAATGGGAGGTCACTGTGACCTCCCAAAAATGCCCTTATTTAGCAAATTTCGTCTGACGATTCGGCAAAATTTGGAGCTCCATCCGGCAAATTGAGAGTTTCAGCCTCCTCAAAAATTTAACTTCAGTCTTAATTTTTGTCTTTAGATTTGTTCGTGCAAAGTGTCCCTAATTATACGTAGGCTTGGCTCCTGGGGTAGGCGGCCGCATTGGGCGGCAGATTTTAGAGGCGGCAAATTTCGAAGTTGAAACATGTTTTTTTTTTGAAGTAAACTGAAGCAAAACATCTGTTTCTGCGCCATTAGATTCACTGCTTCAATGCTAAAAATAAAAATAATTTAGAGTGTGTTTTAATGCTTGGACATGCAAAGTATAGCTCGAAATTTAACTAGAATTTCAATTTTCTTTTAGAGGCGGAAAATGGCGTGATTTAAAAATCTTTTGAATATATTATACTGTTTCAGGTCCGTAAGGTGCACTACTTTAATGTTAAAAGATAACTTAAAGTGTGAACCAGTGCTTGGATATGCAAAACGCAGTTTGGAATTTAACTAGAAACTATATTTAATTTTAACACTTTACTATTCAGTAAATTATCGCCCATTGGCCAGGGCTAAAGCAGAAATACATAAAATACAGTCCTCGGCTGGAAATGACTGAGCTGGCGGTGTATTTCTGCTTTAACCCTGGCTAATGGGCGATAATTTACTGAATATACCATGCCTTGCCTTCAATATTCGAGTTGAACCGAACCATTGCTTCGATCACTCGTCTGGTCTGCTAATTCTATATTAGCTACTAGTTTGTTTGGTACTCTTGGCTTCCTTTAGAGGTTTTCCATTTCCAGCTCAGTCACTTTCCTATGCCGGGCTGATGAGTGGTGTATTTCATGTACTTTACTATTATTTCTATTTTTTTAATTTGTTATTATTTTATATTCTTATTTAATGGAGGGGGGCGGCACTTGTCAAATCGCCTAGGGCGGCAGAACTACTAGAGCCAGCCCTGATTATACGCATAAGTCTTCCAATTTTCAGCTTTCGATGTTAGCTTTGTTGCCATAATTTATTTCCATGAGAGTGAGAGGACGACATTTTGGTGTACCCCATTCTCTCTGGGGAACGTCCGTCGTTCGCGTGTACCTGTACCGTCCGCGCGAAGCAGCCGGCGTGACGGTGTTGGCCCTTTTCGTGAATCCCCGTCGAAGAAAAATAGAGCAGCTGCCAATCCGTCAACACTCGATCCTTCCGTTTAGAACGCATCTGTAGCAAGGCTGTCATTGAGATTTTTTTTTTTTTTTGAAAAATCCAAGATTGGGCTCATACGTAGGCTTACCAGATTTCTAAAATGTTCAACCGGGACACAGGAATGCTTCCCCCCCCCCCTGCGTTGCCGGTATGCAAAAGGATACACACCTGTGGATGATTTTTGAAGTATTTTATAGAGCAGTTTATTCTTAATGTAAAAAATAATGTTTACTAATTGTGGATCTAAAACAAGGGTAATGAAAAATGACATAAGCAGACAATATTTGGATATTTCACTTCCGAGATGTAAATATTTACAACTAGCAAAAATACCCGGCGTTGCCTGGGTCAGTAATAATTATTAGAAAAAATCGTTACTTGCTTTTGTTTTCTGTTTTAAGTGAAAGAATTTAAAACACATCTTTTTGACGTGATTAAAAAATCGAGTTTCTTCCTTACCCATAAAACTAAATTAGCAGTAAGTATAAAGAACAAAGTAGTATTGATTTAGAAACGAAAACACTATATTTAAGCATATACAAATTTAAAAAAACATGAAATTAATCTTCTCGTGTTTAAAAAGATTAATCTGTTGATACTTTTTTTTTTAACATGGAGTCTAAAACCTTCTCTGTATGGCTAATGAAGTACGAAGTGATTAAAAAAAAAGTAGCTGCGCTCGTAATCCCCTTATACTTGCTTTAGTTATTTCGGGAAATTTCAATCATTGTGGGCTCTTGGTGCGATTTTACCGAATTTGCGAAAGTCGTTTCGGGGTACCTTCGATGATGCTCCCCCATTCTTTCCTTACTTTGTAAAACGATATGATATTAATTTTCCTTACAGAGATATCGTCGCCAGATGCTGAGATATTTTTGGTCACCATAAAATGGCGCTAAACAGTTTCATCCGAAATGTTACCAAAATAAGTAATAAAATTTGGTGATTGTTTGAAATTGTGCAAAAAGGAAAATTAATGGAAGTTTTTGTGCTGTTTATGGATTTGCCTAATTTAGTTGCTGGATTATTTAACACAGTAAAAAAAGTCTTTTGAAAATTCTTTGATTGGCGATATTTTGTTTACATGGTGAAAGCTGAGAAACATTATGACGTAGTCTTCGGCTTCAAAAACAGCAACGTTGAAAGAACTGCCAAATGTATCAGCTACGGAAATCTTTCTGCAAACATTTTGGCGATCTGCTGGTTGTTTGGATAATGAGTAAGTGTTCAATCAGCATAAATAATAATAAAAACCATTAATTACATTAAAGTTCCGTTTAAATGGAAAATCATCAGCCAAATCATGTATTATTTGCCAATCTTGTGCAAAAATCTTACTTCGAGATTTGACTTGAGAAAAGCCTAGAACAATCACGAAAAGCAAAGAAAGTCAACAATACAACAATTGTCGCTATCGACAGGGAGTTGAGATGATACACTAAATACTGTATTGAGTTGAGGAAAGCCTTCGAACATGGATCTAAAAAGCTCATAACTCGTTTTTTATTCTACTTAGAAATTTCGAACAGGTGCCATCTTCAGCAGAAAAATCAGAGCTTTCGATGGACATATGATGTAAATATGTGCAAGTATTTTTTCATCCCAATATTAGCGAATTTATACAAAAATTGTGTTTTATTGCCCCCCTAATGGGGTTTTGCCCCCCATAACGGGACGAAAACTACCCTATGTGTTATTCTGATGCATAAGCTATATTATTGTAAAGTTTCATCAAAATCCGTTCAGTAGTTTTTGCGTGAAAGAGTAACAAACATCCATACATCCATACAGACAAATTTTCGCATATATAATATTAGTAAGATTTATTTTAATTAAAAAAGACACTTTGAATGAGGAACAAAAAATGAATAATATTTGAATATACTTTTCATTTTATAGGACTTTTTTGGTTTTAATCTTGTTGTAAAAAATCCTCACAAGCTAATCTAATGTTAATTTTACAAGTCAATGTTACAAATGATAAAGTAAATGTCCCAAATAGACCTTCAAAGTTTATTACTTTAAAATCTCATTGGTCATTTGTAATCATATTTACCTTTTTTTGGACGTAAAATAAACCGGCCGGGGCACCGGGATTTTATCTGAAAACGGGGACGTCTGGCACTCCAACTTATACAGTTCTAGATAACATCTAGCTCAAGATTTAGGCAAGAAAACAACATATTACGTACAGAAGAACCAGTGGCGCCCCCCATGTGAGGTTACCATAACCTTCCAAAAATTCCCTTATGCGGCAAATTTTGTTAGACGATTTGAAAAAAATATTAACCGGAAAAATTTGGAGTTCTATTCGGAAAATTCAGATTTTTAGCCTTGCCAAAAAATTGAGTTCGGGGCCCCCTGAGGAGAACTCCATTTATCCTGGATCAATTTACACCTGACCCCATTCGATGATTGGATTCTAATTAATCAATTTTAATTAATTACTGTGAGTGTTGAAAAAATGGGAAGAAAAAAAACTATTTTTAAAGAAAGAGAGCTTTTTCTTAATTAAATGAAATGTCAACACTTTAACATGTTAAGTGCAGGACCCGATTAAGATGTTTGTGTTTTGCTCTTTGCCAAACATTTTTTCAGGGGCCCCCTGTAACCAAAACTTTTAATTTTAGTCATTTCCTAAAACAATTTTAGCCATTTTGGGCTTCTAAGTCACGGCCAAGTTGGCCTGTTCAGTAATCAAGCCCTAGTTAAGTGTACTTTCAAGTGCTACATACAGAAGCAGTAAAATATTTTGATACTTGCGTATTACCATATCTGTACTAAATTGGGTGGTACCTTATATTGCAAAAAATAGAAGTGACATAGTATTACGATAACTAAACATGATAATATAAGATGTCGTCAAACTGCCCGTTGCAGTATCCCATTCATATCAAAATTATCTAAGGTATAGCTTTAACTAGTATGTTGTGGCCATCACGAAACTTTCTTTTATATTTTTCTTTTTTTTTCTGATCTCTCCCCATGCTTGACGAGGAAGCAATATTCCTAACAAAAACAAAATTACACATGCAAAAACTTGACGACCATCCCAATCTCTGAATTATTGCTAAAGCAAAGCAAAGAGCGAAAATTGAAAGTTATTTTAAAAGCCTTGCTTGAATTAATTACAAATATTTTATTTGTTAACAAACATAAGATGGCAACAGCTAAAAATTTTTAAATCATTGAGATAATATTTCCGATCATTTCCATACAATTAAAATCACGAGAAATACGCAGACGACAATCTATTACGATTTATCTTTCTTATTGTTGCATTAATAAAGCTATTTTTATTCAAAAAAAAAAAAAAAAAAAAAAATCAACACCTCTTGGAGCGATTGGCGTCAAAATTGAACCAAAGCCTGTTTACATATGGATTCACATATATTCTAAATTTCAACCAGAACGTAGCATTACTTCTTGAGATACTCACAATGGAAAAAAAGAACGGGCGATTGCGCTACCCCCCTTTTTACCTGTTGACACCAAAATGAAATCAGCTCTTATACCCACTAAGGGCTACTTGCCGATAATTTTTTCTTTCATTCCGTTCATTATTTCTTGAGATACAGCAGTCACAATTAACGACAAAAAACGTTCTATAGCTCAACCCCCGTTTGAGTTATTGACACCAAAATTGAATCAACACCTGTTCCTGTTGATGGCAACATATGGACCAAATTTTGTTTGATTCCGCCAGTTACTTCCTGAGGAATAGCAAGCACGCGTAACTCAAAAAACGTCCCATTGCTCCACCCCCCTTGGAGGAATTCGCGCCAAAAACCAATGGGCACAAGTTCACATAGGGGCACATATGTGTACCAAATTTCGTTCGATTTCATGCGGTAGTTTTTGCTGTAGAGCGGCCACGAAAAACTGGTCACACACATACAAACACACACACACACATACATACACACACACAGACAGACAGACATTTTCCAAAAATGGTCGAAATGGACTCAGCACACCTCAAAACGTTCGAATCCGTCAAAATTCGAAATTCGAAAATTTGCACGAATCCAATACTTTCTTCTATATACTAGATATAGAAGAAAGTAAAAATTGTTGTAAATATAGAGCGAACTTGGAGTTGTTTCGGGATTTGCGAAAGATATTAAATTTTTACAGGGATTTTTTTTTCTAGACTTAATATTTTCATTTTGCTATAGTGCGATATGGAGTGAGTCAAAAATCAAAATTTTACCTATAGATTTGGTGCCCCCCAAATTTTGGGCCCGAGCCCCATGTGCCCAAGCCTTAATCTGGCCCTTACTGTGATACTTCGAGCCTCGATATATGCGGGGAAACGAAAAGGAAGGTTGGCAAATCTGCCATACCTGTGGCTAGGGAGGGAAAAGCGCATCCCCACAAATAGGGAAAAGGGAGAAAAAGCATTGTGGCGTAACAACAGATGAGTCGGGCTTCTGCATGCCACAGGTAAGCAAGCAGTTCAAGAGTGGCAGTCAGTCAGTCGAGTGTGGCCCAGCTGTTCTATCGGTGAGGGCCGGCTGCAAATCCATTGAGTGAAGTGTGTGTGTGTGCTCGCGCTGCATCGGTTGTTTTGATGGGTTCGAGTCCGCGTTGGTGATTTCAGTGCGTATTTGTGCTGGTGTATAATTATGGAACCTGGATGCTTTTTCATTGGTGTTTCCGTGTCTCTCAAGTGGTGAGTTGTTCATGATTTTATAAAGGAAAACTGCTAGTTGTGATTAATTTGTAAAATATTCGCGTTGAAGTGTTTTGCCAAAATGGACTTTTATTTCTTATCCTGAAGTACGTTTATAATGTTCCCTTTGGCAGAGCCGGCACTAGTAGTTCTGCCGCCCTAGGCAATAGTGACAAGTGCCCACGCCCCCTTCCACATTGAATAATAGAATAATATAAAAAAAAAAAATTTTGAATTTTTTCATCTTGAATTCAAATTATGTTTTTCGCAATCACGAGTGTGTGTGAGTATATGTAGGCGTGTGTGTTTGTGTGTGGGGGGGGGAGGGTATGTGTGTTTGTGTGTAGGGGGTATGTGTATGCGTGTGTACGCATATGTGTTTCTGTGTGTGTATGTGTTTGTGTGTGTATGTATGTGTAGGTGTCTGTATGTATGCGTGTGTGTATGTGTGTAGCTGTATGTGTGAGTACGTGTGTGTGTGTAGTTGTGTGTGTGTGTGTAGTTGTGTATGTGTGTGTAGTTGTGTAGGATATTGATGTACCCTGGAGACGGCTTTCGCTATAGGAGCAGCATCGTTTGGAGCCGGTCGACGGTGATGCTGCAGAGGGTGCTGGTGGGAAAATAAAATCATAGGAACGCCAAAACAGTCAAATGAAAGCAATAAGCAATCGTGATTGCTCAATAATAATATATTAATAAAATCCAAATAATAGTAAAGTGCTAAAAATTAAAGTGAGTTTCTAGTTAAATTCCATACTGGGTTTTGCATATTCAAGCACTGGTATACTCCATGAATTATCTTTTTTTTAGCATTTAAGTAATGCATCTTATGACACTGAAACAGATATTAATATTTTCAAAAGCCCTTTTTTAAATCCGCAATTTTCTGTCTCTAAAATTGAATTCTGAACTATGCTTTGCATGTAAGTAAACAATCTATTTATTTATTTTTCTGTAGCGTTGAATAGCTTATGCCGCTGAAACAGATATTCATATTTTAAAAAAATGTTTCAGCTTCGAAATTTGCCGCCCTTAAAATCTGATGCCCTAGGCGGCCGCTTAGGTCGCCTACCCCAAGAGCCGGGCTTGCCCTTTGGCCACTATGAGTTGTTTGTATCATACAGCGTATAGAACCTTGTTCTTATTCAACCCATAAATTGATTTTGTTGAGTGCCATTACTAATCAACTTTATATTGTATGTTATGAAACAAATTCAAGTTAACATTCTATTCCAAAAATTAGCAATTAGCAGATAAACTAAAAATGAAACACACTGCTCATGTTTTAAAGACGATATTGATTCGAATTCATTATTTTAAGTTAAATATGTATGTACGAATGTTTGGAAAGAATGTGTTGTTGATCAAAAGTTCAGTCAAAATTAAACACAGGCCGTAATTCGCAAGAACTAAACTAAAAATTAAACTTGCTCGATATTTCCTTGATAACTGTTTTTTATATTTTTGTATGGACCGGGTGGGGAGGGGGGGGGAGAGAGGTCATGGCTCAGACAGGCACTATTAAAATTTTAAAGAGTATTTTCAGGGATATTTTCTCGTTTTTGTGATGGAGACTCCCGATTTCGGGGTGGGGGGGGGGGGGGCGCCTTTGCTCTTTGGATAAGGGCATTCCAGCTTTGGGCTACTGTACCTTAACTGTTGTTCCTAATCTATTCCATTCAAAAGTTATATTTGTTTAATCCAAGCCATACCTTAAATAAAGAACCTTTTGTTTCAATTTCAAGCACAACAACTGAAATTCGAATAAAACTTGCTCTAGAAATTTCCTTTAGTAGTTTAGTAGTACTTGTTCTAGTTTTTGATTACTACTTCTGTACTTTTAACTGTTGCCTCTAAAATTTCAGTTGAATTAGTTGTTTATTAAATTCAAGTCATAATTCACAGGAATTAAAATAAAAATAAAACTTTTTCTATCTTCCCTCATTAACTATTTTTACCTTATTGCTATTGTCCCTTAACTCTTGCTTGAAAATTATTCAGTTGAATATTGAATAAGTTATGTTTCCCAAATATTTTTGTACTTACTCGCAGCTCATCGAGCTTGTGAAAGTGTTTCTGAAATTGCAAGGATGTAGTGCAAGTGTTAGATGTGTGCAATTGTGCAATACGGCACACATCTAACAGTTATTCAAAAGTAGTCTTTGGAAATGAATTTAAACGAAAATACAACAGAAAATAATCAAAAAAGGCATCAAGGCTGGAACATAGATACAACAGTTGCATAGACCTTCTGACACATCCAAATTTTATATATTTAACGGTTTCGTTCATTTGTTTGGTGGATTTTCTTTTTCGTTTAACTACAGTCGACTCTCACTATAACGCGATTCGACTTACGCGAAATGGCTATAACGCGAGTTTTTCAGGAGCAACGACTTTTAGAGCTAAAGCAAATTTCTCGCTCTATTAACGCGAAAATATTTGGAAAGGAATCGTGATACTAAGTTTCGGCTTTGTTATTGACTACTAAACATTGACTTCGTGTATGTACTTTCATCAAAGGTGATGAAATATGGTGGCACCTAGGCACAGTTTCATCTAAAGTTTGAAGATAGAAACAAAAAGCGAAAGTTTGCGACAATTTAAGAAAAGGTAAAAAATACTTGATGCGCTTGAACAACTAGAAAATGGGTCGAAGGTAGCACGGCAATTATGTTTGAGTGAAGTTTTCATACGTACAATTAAAAGTCAAGAGAAGGCAATCCGTATAGGTCCAGACCTTAGTTTTAACATGAAGCTCGCAGAGTGGTGTTTAAGCAAAATGCAAACAATATGAAACTGAAATCTGCTCTTGTATTGCTGATTATAGAGACTCTGAAAGAAGGGTGTTACCATAGCTGTAAATGTTATAAAAGTAAATGCAAAGCCACTGCAGTTAGAAATATATTATAATGACGATCGGATTGCGCAGCAAAAATCACGGAACTGATGTGATATACCCCACCCTTGGCGACTTTTTCCTGTTGGCGCCAAGAAAGCGTCGCCAAGAAAACGATGTATGACGACATATGTCATACATCGTTCTTAGCGACGCTTTTTTAGCGCCAACAGGAAAAAATCAGATAAAAAAACATGATCAAAGCACTTCAGAACACAATATTTATAAAAACAACATAAAAGCACAACAAAAAAACATCACGAATATATGCTTCAAAAATGTACAGGGCCGGGGATTTTGTAAACATATTAAAATACAATGAAATAAATTATTGTATTAATTACAAGTCGAAATTAATGCATTAATTTTTTTTTCATCATTTCTCCGGGATACGAGCCCTCGGTCTCATAGTAAGCCGAGGTCTCATTACGAAAGTACTATGAGACCTCTGGCGAGCCAGGACCTCGCTCCGCTCGGTCCGATATCCCTCCGACTGTTAATATACATTACAGTCGGAGTATGGTCACAATTATGTATATTTATGTATATTATGCATATTCATGTGTATGTACACCCAAGGGTGGCTCCTTCCGTTCAGTGCACAATAATGACACAGTTTTAAGTGTGAAATATGCACCATTATTGTGCAGATTTATTAATAAAATTCAGCATTTTTAAGAGTACAACCGAAAGAACTTTCAATTGTTAACATAAAATTCAGTACCTAAAGGAGGCACGTTAATGTCTAAATAATTCGTGGCATCGATAAGAATTAACTTTTAGAACAAAATAACCGTACTATTTCTGTAAAATTAATTTACATACAGTAAAAATAAAGTTAAAAACTACAAGAACCCCTCAAGGATTTGTAAAAACAAAGAATTTTGGAAGTGAGAGGTTTTTTTGAATTCTAAAATAAAGAACTTACCTTTTTATATGGTATAAATATTCACACTCAGTCTAAAACAATACATCATATGACAATGGCACGTTACAGATACACACCACGTTGGAGTTAACTTTTAATTAACCTTCAAGTTTGAAGAAACTGGCATTTTCTAATGTTTTTACTTCAAAACACAACTACTGCATTTAAACTAACACAAAATAAGCATTCCTGTAAGGTATATTGCACGAAACAATACCACGTATCTCTCCTGCGTGAAACCCAAACAACCCAAGTAAACAAGTTTGAACAGATCTGTAAGATTGCCTTCGGGTTGCTAAACACAGGTTAGTTTGGCCAGGGATGCCATGCATAAAAAATTATCGCCTCATTGGCGAGAAAAATATTTTAATTTTGTGCAAAAAAATCGAATGTCGCCAAATGGGGGGGGGGGTATATCACATCTGTACCTATTCGAATATATATCAAAGTTTCGGATATTTTCCGAAAATATGATGATCTTTTCGAACCCTGATTAGGGGCCTCCACACTTCCAAATCCGGCCCTGTGTATATAGGGTAGGCAACCATTCGCAGCACAACAACACATCCACGCAAATGAAGGACAAGGACAGGAGAGAGAAAGTACATTCATACCCGAGCCGGGATTCAAACCCGGGATCTCCCCATCAGTTTAATAGTTATACAACACGTTTTTTTGCAATTCAAACGTGGGCAACTTCCTTCAATATCAAGCGTGTAAGCTGTGCTTGTCCATTATTATAATATCAGTGGCTGATAAAGTAGCTTTTTAACGGACTACATCAAGTATCAATACTTATGTTGTTCGATTAATCTTAAAATTCTCTCCGTTAAGCGGAAACACATCCGGCAGATATACAGTGACCAGGGAGGTGACAGTGACTTAAGCGTTTGTTCATTATCAACACATTCCTCGACACTACACAAAACCTGACAAAGGCCATTGTCTGCTAATGCATCTCCTTAATAAGCAGACCATGTGCATTCTCGGAGGTATTGTTATGAAAGTCTGTATTATTTGCAAAATCAAGAGCCCTGCCTGTTAGATCGTTTATCAAATGGTGATATACGTATAATGCTAATAGGATTTAAACGATTTTCCAGATATGCAGGTTTAACTTTCTTTTGCTAGTTTTTGCTTCAATCGATTCATTAGCACGAGTTTTGAACCCAATCTTTATGGTGTGTGGGGCTTGGACATTTAGTTTTCATTTGGAGTTATATTAAATACAAGTCGGTGAATTCCTTCATAGGGGGGGGGGGGGTTGGCGTATAAACTCAATGTCAGGATTTGGGTTCCACAATTTTAGGTGCACCAAAATGGGGCAAATTTCTTTCTTTCTACTTTTGTTTTTTGAACAACTACTTTGAAAATGTGCGGGTTTTCTTAAGAGGGGCACCGAATTTCACCAGGAATCTATATATTTCCGAATTATATCAGTTCCATTCATTTCCTCTTACAGTACGCGCGTTAGAAGCAATGCAGTGGAATATTTCAACTATCCGAAATCCGACTATCCGAATCGCTTTCAGTATTCAGAAGAAAAAAAAAGAAAAAAGGATAAAACGTATTGCAATTCATAAAATAATTATTCAGTGTACACGCGCAATAGCCAAACAGCTTATAGTCTGACCACGGATTGTATGGAAAGACAAACATCCGCTTTACAGCCGGAAATGGACGAATCTATTATTTTTTTCCGATGTCAGCTTTTGCAGAAGCAGAGTCTCATTCAAATGAGCGGAATACGCGCATCAAATTTTTACTTTTCCCCCTTATTCACACAGATTCGTCTTATCTGGACCTATGAAAATTCCATGCAATCCGTGGTTGGACAGTACTTTGACCGGAATCTTTAGAAAGCAATGACTTTCCGACAGTAAGTTATGCCCACAGTACAGTGTACTGCACACTCTGATAGTGATATTCTGATAGTTGAAATTTTATATCTAGTGGATGACCGCTATACTCTAGTACATAGCGTTCACTGCTGACCCCTTTTTCGTTTCTTCATTCCCCTGAAATGACACAATCTGACTAATAAAACAGTCAAGTTACCGGAGAGAGAGAGAGATCGAGATCCAGAGTTCTGCCTTTTTATCTTTACTAATAATAAAGCTGAAAGTCTCTCTGTCTATATCTCCCTGTCCGGATCTCTCTCTGTCCATATCTCTGTCTGTCTAGATCTCTCAGACGCGCCTAGACGGTTCGCCCAATTTTCATGAAATTTCGCACAGAATTAGTTTATAGCATGGGGGTGAGCACCTCGAAGCGATTTTTCAAAAATTCGATTTTTCTCTTTTTCTATTAAAATTTTAAGAACATTTTCCCGAGAAAAATTATAAGATGGACGAGTAAATTACCAAGTTATCATAACGTGGAACCGTAACATGGACAAGCTAATTGCCGAGAGTTGATCATACATTATTTGTAAATATACAGGCGAACCAAAAGATCTTTTAATTTTCTACTTCGGGCAAAGCCGTGCGGGTGCCACTAGTGTCAAAATAAAGCATTTCCCTGCAGGTCAAACACTACCAAAACATATTATTAAATTATCATGCCGTGGCGCGAGTTTCATTGTTCATGATGTCAGGAGCGTTACTCGATCATTCGCTATTATATATAGGTGGATATTAGTTATGCGTTATCACCAACTTTAAAAGTTGGAAAAGGTTCATCTTTGAAAAAACATAAAACAGATAGGTGTTTTTTTTTTTTTTGAGCAATCACGATTGCTTATTGCTTTCATTTGACTGTTTTTAGCTTGCTATCATTTTATTTTGCCACCGCCACCCTCTGCAGCATCACCGTCGACCGGGTCCTCACGATGCTGCTCCTATAGCGAAAGCCGTCTCCAGGTTGCATCCATGTCCTACACACACGCGCATACATACTACACAACACTAACGCACGCACACACATATACACACACACAAACACGCCTACACACATACACATACACACAACTACCCACACATTCATGCCTGCAGACAGAAACAAACACATATACCTACATACCCCCCCCCCCACACACACATTCAAACACCAACTACCCACACACTTATGCCAACACATAGACACAAACACACATGCCTACACACACATACATACCCCTACAAACACACATACCCCCCACACACAAACACACACGCCCACATACACACACTCTTGATTGCGATTAACATAATTTGAATTCAAAATGTCAAAATTCCAATTTTTTTTTTTTTTTTTGGTGCGAATATTCGTCGACCTCAAATCGGGAACTTAATGTGAAAATAACGCTTAGAATTAAAATTAAGGACAAAATCGAATTTTTAAACAAAATGCTGTTTTGTACACACTTACGGCCCAGTGCAATTCAAATGAGATACCGTTCACTCCCCTCCTTTTTTCATGAAATTTGGCACAAAATTAGTTTGTGGCATAAGGGTGAGCACCTCAAAGCGATTTTTTGCAAGTTCGATTTTGTTCTTTTTCTATTCCAATTTTAAGAACATTTTACCGAGCAAATTATCATAACGAGGACGAGTAAATTACCAAATTATCATAACGTGGAACTATGTAACAATCCGTAGTAAAAAATTAAAATGACCTTTTAAATTTCTACTACGGACAAAGCCGTGCGGGTACCGCTAATCTAAATATAAAATGCTCAAATCTGCCGAAAATTTAAGAAAAATCGCCAAATTTAGCGATTTTCAGTGGCAAATGGAAGATATCTTTAATTTCTTGCAAAATCTTTAACTATGGTCAGATTTTTTGAAAATTCGACAGGCTTTAAGACCTTATATCTCGATAATGGAGAGACAAGGGCAAATTATCATGCGTCCAAAAATTTGTCTGGCTATGTTTTTTCTCGACTGCTACCTTTTTTTTTTTCTTTTTTAAAATCAATTTGTGTGTACCTGATATTGAAAACAGACAGGCTTTTGATGCATTGAACGACAATACATATTTTAAACAAAAACACAGTCATTGCGGTGATTCAAGTTTATAAAATTTTAGCATTATACAAAAGAAAGTTTGCATGATGTTCGTAACAGTATGTTGTACAACGGTCATTGTTTTCTTATTCTCAGTTACGTTACATTTACGTTTCAATCTACTTATATCGGTCAAACAAAAAACGCAAATCGGTAGATAACTTAATGATTTTTTTTAATGAGGTAATTTTTAACTTCGTTGGAACAGTTATAATTTCAAGTCTATTTAAAAAAAACTTGCAAAACCCAACTTCTTAATGTTTCGTATTACATAATTCTTTTCGAAGTTATAATTCCGCAAATTTTATTGTATTAAGGTGAAAAGATAAGTTTTAGTAGAAAAAAAATTGTACTTGTGTATAAACTACGCAAGATATCAAAAGCCTGGAGAAGGGTGATAAATGTTTTTCGTTATCGATTTCGGTATGAAGCGGCTCATTTAAAAAAAAAGATCGCTTAACTGATATAAACAACAAAACGCTTATTTGTTCGTCAAAAGTTGCCAAAATCAGTCTTGTTGAAATTTAGAATTCAATGTTTAGCTTTTAAATAAAGCACTTTATTAAATGACTGAAAGTTATATTTAAAATAAAAAACAATCCATCAAACAATTGTTGAAATTTAAAATTAATTGTTTAATTTTTAAATAAATCAATCCATTAAAAAAAATCTAATACAGTCGAATCCCGACTTACGCGAGGGATGCGTTCCATGACTCCTCGCGTAAGTCGAAATTTCGCGTTGTGGAAAAGTGTTGTGTATATGATTTTTTCTATTAACAAACCCAATCATTTTAGACATTTTTAAACACTTTTAAAACTGTTTTAGACCATTTTTAAACTATATATTACTGTTTCTTACACATAGGGCTGAATTTTAAAAAAGCTGCATTATTTAACATAAGATACTGTTACGATGCACAAAATCAATGATCGATGGGAGAGAGAGACATAAAAATAAAAGTGCGGTACGTACAGTAATGTAGTAATAATAAAGCACTGCACTGTAAGAGTATACAGTAGATGCAATAAGTTACATTTATAAGTTAAAAATTGAAGATAGTGATTTTGGTACAGATGTGATATACCCCCCCATTTGGCGACATTCGATTTTTTTGCACAAAATTAAAATATTTTTCTCGCCAATGAGGCGATAATTTTTTATGCATGGCATCCCTGGCCAAACTAACCTGTGTTTAGCAACCTGAAGGCAATCTTACAGATCTGTTCAAACTATAGTGCCTAGAAAGAGTAGTGTGCCGACCGGCGCTTTTTTCCCCACGATTCTTGAAGACAAATTGTATGAAAACCTCTAGATGGCAGTGCGGTCGAGATGTACGTTCAATTTCGCGGTGTTTACATTAGTAGACGCGTTATGTTTTCCTCTCCTTTTCTTTTCCTTTCTTACTTTCCAAAAAAAAAACTTTTATCTGTGGATCGTTATGTGATTTTTTTTTGTTAACAAACGATGTCTCCTAAACCCCATTTTTTGCAAAAAAGAAAATAAATTTAAAAAAATCTTTCTATTTGGGGACGCACACAACAATTGTGAAATATTTTTTGAAACGGCAGGAAAGGGGGGGGGGTGTCCCCCTTTTTACTTAATAATAAATACATTTTTGAGTGCATTTTTTACTTGGTATTGTTGCCGTGTTACAAAAATATGTAAATGTTAAGAATAAGATAAGTAATCATTTGCATCAAATAAAAGTTTTGATTATTAGTAGCTGTAATGTCACATGACCTCACAAAAAAACTCGTTACTGCTTTTGACATTAGTTGTTGTTGTTGTACTTTGGAACACCAACCAATGTCAAAATTATCAGTGTGTCAAAAAGTGATCTTAAAGCTTCTTGATTATTTCCTAGCTTTATCTGACTTAACCACCGAGACCAGCGAAAATTTTTACTTTTAAATTAGTCTCATGCTACACTAAGAATATACAGGTAATTTTAAACTTTTATAAGTATACCCGAATTACAAGAGACCTTGCTTGTTTTAACTCTATAAAAAAATACAGAGAGCTGAAAAATCCAAAATTATCGGACTTAAGTGTTGTGATTACAAAAATCAATACAAAGGCGTTACATCGCATTGGTTGTTGTTGTACTGAAACAGCTATCTCTTTGTGGACACTTTTGCATCATAAATTAAATTTCGTCAAAATCTGTCATTTTCGGTTTTGTTTCTCCGAAGTGCAGTTGCATACGATACGCCATTAAAATAATCTACAAGAAGATATTCTGATGTCCATGCGTAAAATATCTTTCTCACTCGTCATATCGAAAATTGCATCCTCAAAGTGTAGGAAATATTCTGTACATTCCGCAGAAAAACCTGAAAAATAATCGTATTACATTTCCAGCCATATGATTGATGAAGGTATGTTTCCAGGTTCACACGTATGTATCGTTGACTCTTAGAGTGTAGGAACCCTCAAGTGAAAAGAATTGGAAAAAAAAAATCCTTGAGAGAAAAGTCTATTACTTTTGACACGAGAGATATTTCTTTTCGACTCTTGTGCAATTTTTTTATATGAAAGGAAGATTTATCCTTAATTTCATATTCTTAAACTAAATTAGTTGTTTCTTTAGTAAATGGTTAAACTCGAGTACAATACACAATATTGTTGCTTTCAATTGAACCTACAGTTGTTTAACTGATTAATCAAGCGATAGTACCTATTAGTGATGGGAATAACGAGAACTTATGATAATAGAGATTTCGAGGATCGAGCACTCGAGCGATTGACAATCGAAATCTTGAACGATTGAATGCTCGATTATTTTAATAGTTAACTCGAGTTGTGATAATCGAGAAATCGAGATGTGATAGTTGAGAACTCGATACCTGATAATAGAGATCTTTTGAAATCGAGCAATTGACAATTGAGATCTTGAACGATTGGATTCTCGATTATTTGAATCGTTAACTCGAGTTCTGATAATCGTGAACTCGATATGTGATAATCGAGAAATCAAGATGTGATAATCGAGAAATCAAGATGTGATAATCAAGAATTCGAGACCTGATAATAGAGAAGTCGAGTTCTCGAATGATCTTGAATAATCGAGTGATTTGATTATAAGAACTCGATTATGCCTATCAATAGTACCTTTCGTTACTTTTAAAAACATCGAAACATTTTTGTCAAGCAATATAGGAAAACTGAACATTTAACTCTTTGTTATCTATCATCACTAATGCTTTAACTAATTTGAAACTTAATTGCATTCTAATTAGAAGTGACTTTTTTAATTTAAACTATAAACTCTTTTTGCATACTTTAAAAAAGAAATTAATTCATCTCAACAACTCGTGTGCAGTAAAATAAGGGAGTCTCTACAAGTATAATTAAAATCAACGCTTAGAAGTTCTTATTCAAAAACAAAATGTGGAAATAGCAATATAAATATGGAAATAAAGAATTTTCCTCTCTGCCCAACAATTTAAAACTCCCAACAGATAATTACTGGAAATAAATGAAATATGTCAAGAGACTTATAAATGTCTGACTGCTTTTCCTTTTCAGTTTATTAATGGGGAAAATTTCTTAGGAAAACAAGCAATTTTCATTCCACTGAAACTTTTAAGAAGACAATAGAAATTCAAAGAACGAATTGACAGTCATTATAAATCTTACATGGTCCTTCATTAAAATTTATCATGTTTGCTACGAACTTCTGATTCACAAATATTCGAGTGGAAATTTTATTTTTCATTCGAAAGTAATATTTAAAATTACTTTCGTGAAGTTTTCAATTTTAAACTTTGAGTTTTTGTTCATTTTTTGAAGTATTCTGTCGTAAACAGCAAAATGATTTCTCGTTATTTATTTCAAATAAAACACTAAAAACCGATTATGTGTTTGTGCAAATGTTTATGCTCTGAAAATGAATGATGCTGCAACAGACATATACGATGAATAAAATAGTTTACACCTCCCCCCCCCCCGTCCAAAAAAAACATGTTTTTGTAGCAATGTAAACTGAAAAAATTATTTTCCATGCTAAGTATGATATATTAAACCAAACAATTAACTTTAATGTAAAAAAACAGTGGGGTGCTCTCAGTTTGCTTTATTGAGAGATTCTTCGTAAAGAAATAGAAGAGATTTGTGGCAACTGAAATGAAGCGCTCCCTCCCCGCCCCCCGCTGTTAGCTTTTTTCCCATTAAAGTAAATTGTGTGGTCAATTATTTCATCATGCTTTACGTTAAAATATTATTTTATTTTTACTTTTTTTCTTTTTATTTATTTATTTATTTTTTTCGTTTTTTAAACTATTGCTTTATATTTCAAAAGTCCTTGAGTTCTGTCTGAGTCCGACTTCTTTCTGTCTAAAATTCCAAAAATGGCGATGTTCAAGTTATTACTACATTGCATGTGGAATCTAACCCGCATTGAGCCATAACGTAATTACGTTTAAAAAAATACATATATAAATATCTATCAGTGTTATAAGACGCAACTTCCAACCTTTGTGTGCACCAGACAAATGTTTTTATGCTCTCCTGCAAAAGTAGTGATAATGTGACTTAAGTTGGCATGACTTTGAGTTATAGAGATTATGGTAAATTAGTTTGTAGTAGCGTACGTTCAAGGTAAGCTTAGTAGTACATTAGTTCCTGTAACGAAATAAATGTCGACCAAATGTCAAGGTTCATATGTTCAGTGTTTTACACATTCGCACATTTCTCTATCGCGTGAATTAGAAACTATAACAGCTGCAAGTGTACTCCAAAGTCGCTTTTTAAAATCTGAAGATCACAATTCTATTGCAGCTTGTCAGGCAACAAAGATTAGAAGCCCTATTACTACTTATCTCTTCCTAAAGTACTGAATAATGACCGAAGCATTACACAAGTTTGAATAAACCGTTTATCGATCACTATATCCTTTTTAATGTTCTTAAAACTGTGAGTGCTTTTAAACAATAGCATAATACTGATCTGCTGGTTGCTTTCTGTTTAATTATGGTCACATATCTGATTCTAACTAATTTTCAGTATTTACCATAATTCGCGATCGGTATACTCTTCCTTCAGCTTTTACTATAGATATTTTATTTTATTTTTATTTTATTTTAAACCAATGATACCTTCGTACCTGCCATTTCTGGCTTAACCGGTGAAGGGTACCATGGTGGTTGAGGGGGAGGGAAAGAAACTGAAGGGAAAACTCTTGAAATACATATACATATCGTACATACGCACATTCCTATACGCACATACATACATATATATATACATATACACACATATACATACATACATACACATATACATAAATATGAACATATACATAGAAAAAAAAACTATATATATATATATATATATATATATATATATATATATATATATATATATATATATATATATAAGGGGGGAAAGGCTTGAAAAAGTTAGTAGGCTCGAGGTGCTATATTTGGAGCCGAGTTACTAGGAATTAATGAGAGAGAATGCTGTTACATATATGTCCTCGTATAAAACAAAAATATTAACAAAAAAGTAAATATACAAAAATACTTATAGTCAAAAGACTCTTGGTTAAAAGGTTGTATA